>NC_069805.1:15482005-15615794 GCF_027406575.1 Nycticebus coucang | reverse complement strand
AGTGCAGGAAAATCTCTTGAAGAAATAAACCTGGGTGGATATTTTAAGAGGAGGACTCCCCTCACAATTGAAGCATATCAAAAATACACTAATGGGACCTGATTAAACTAAAAAACTTTTAAACAGACAAGAATATAATAAGTAAAGCAAGCAGATAGCCCTTATAATGGGAAAAATATTTGCAGGCTATACCTACGACAAATGTGTAATAACCAGAATCCATAGACTACTCAAACATATTAGCAAGAAAAGAACAAGTGATCTCATCTCAAGGTGGGCAATGGAATTGAAGAGAAACTTCTCTAAAGAAGACATGTGTACGGCCTTTAAATACATGAAAAAATGCTAATCTTTTTAATCATAAGAGAAATGCAAATCAAAGCTACTTTGAGATATCACCTAACTCCACTAAAATTAGTCCACATAACAAAATTGCAAAAACAGAGATGTTGGTGTGGATGTGGAGAAAAGGGGAACACTTTTACACTGCTGGTGGTAATGCACACTAATAAGTTCCTCTTGGAAGTATGTTTAGAGACTACTCAGAGATCTAAAAATAGACCTGCCATTCTATCGTATAATTTCTTTACTTGGTATTTACCCAGAGACCAAAAACGACAATATAAAAAAAGTATCTGTAACAGAATGTTTATTGCAGCCCACTTCATAATTGCTAAGTCATGGAAGAAGTCCAAGTGCCCATCGACCCACAAATGAATTAATAAATTGTGGTATATGTACACCTTGGAATATTATGCACCCTTAAAGAAAGGTGGAGACTTTAAGTCTTTCATGTTTATATGGAGGGAGCAGGAACATATTCTTCTTAGTAAAATATCTCAAGAGTTGAAGAAAAAGTATCCAATGTACTCTGCCCTACTCTGAAGCTAATTTATAGCTTTCATATGAAGGCTATAACCCAACTATAGGACAAGAATATGGGGAAAGGGCCAAGGTAGGGTAGGTTGGGGTGGAGGGAAGGTAAATGGTAGGGCCACACCTGTGGTACTTCTTAGAAGGGGCACAGGCAAAACTTACTAAATGCAGAATACAAATGTCTTCATAAAATAACAATGAATGTTATGCCATGAAGACTATGTTGAACAGTTTGATGAGAATATTTCAGATTGTATATGAAACAAGCACATTCTACCCCTTGACTGTAGTAATGCACACAGCAATGATTTAATAATTAAAAAAAGAAAAAGTTAAGCTTGAAAATCGTAAATCTTGGCAACACCCATTGTGATGTCATCAACAGTGATTGTGTAGTGAATTTATCCTTATTTTCCTGGGATCCAGGTACCTGGTCAAAAATACTAAGTGGGCGCATAATGAGGGCATGGAGACACACTTCCAAAACATAAATTCAAATATAAAATTATTAAGAATTTCAAGATGATGGCTGCAGAGCATTAAACCCCAAACACAAGCCTCACTTCTGAGCACGAGGACCATAAAACTGCAAAGTTGAGAGGAGGCGGAGCATGATGGCGGACAGGATGGACGTGTAGCCCACCTCTCCCAAGCCACTAGGTGAGAGGAAAGGCGGTCTGGACCTTCCCTGTGTGTGGATTATTGGAGTGGACAGACAGCTGGAGACGCCCAGCGAACTGGTGGTTTGCTATATATGAGAGGTAATTTAAAATCACAGACTCTGTTGTAGAGAATCTTCCCTGCTCAGCCATGCCAGCCAGCAGGCCGCTCCCCAACAGAGGTCAGCAGTATGTAAATGCTGACAAAATCCAATTGACAAGTAATTAATCCTGAACTGAGGGAGGCATCCGAAAGGAGAGCCACTCAAAACCACAGGGAGCTGGGCAAACTGTTAGACAATTGATGGGAAGGGATCCTGCCCGGGAAACAGACATTTTGAACTACCCAAAAGGGCGGACACCTTTCCCCCAGGTGTTGGAGGGGGCTGGCAGTTCAGACTGCGCTGAGATCTCAATTATTAATATCTATGCACCCAAACAGAATGCACCTCAATTTATAAGAGAAACTCTAACAAACATGAGCAACTTGATTTCCTCCAGCTCCATAATCATTGGAGATTTCAAATCTCCTTTGGCACTATTGGATCGATCCTCCAACAGGAAGCTGAGCAAAGAAATCTTAGATCTAAACCTAACCATCCAACATTTGGATTTAGCAGACATCTACAGAACATTTCATCCCAACAAAACTGAATACACATACTTCTCATCAGCCCATGGAACTTACTCCAAAATCGATCACATCTTAGGTCACAAGTCTATCCTCCATAAATTTAAAGGAATATTAATTATTCCATGCATCTTCTCGGAACACCATGGAATAAAACTTGAGCTGAGTAACAACAGGAATCTGCATACTCATACAAAAACATGGAAGTTAAATAAACTTATGCTGAATGATAGCGGGGTCAGAGTTGAAATTAAGAAAGAAATCTACATCGGTAAGACACCGGCCCCATAAACCGACGGTGGTGGGTTCAAACCCGGCCCCCGCTGAACTGCAACCAAAAAAAAATAGCTGAGTCTTGAGGTGGGCGCCTGTAGTCCCAGGTACTCGGGAGACTGAGGCAAGATAATGGCTTAAGCCCAGGAGTTGGAGGTTGCTGTGAGCTGTGTGATGCCATGGCACTCTATCAAGGGCCATAAAGTGAGACTCTGTCTCTACAAAAAAAAAGAAAGAAAGATATCTCCAATTTTTTGGAACAAAATGACAATAAAGACATGAACTATCAGAACCTCTGGGACATCGCAATGGCAGTTCTAAGAGGGAAATTTATAGCACTGCGAGCCATCCTCAAGAGAACAGAAAGAGAGGAAGTTAACAACTTAATGGAACATCTCAACCAACTGGAAAAGGAAGAATATTCCAACCCCAAACCCAGTAGAAGAAAAATAACCAAAATTAGAGAAGAATTAAATGAAATTGAAAACAAAAGAATAATACAACAGATCAATAAATCAAAATAGGTTTTTTGAATAGGTCAATAAAATACATAACATTTGGCCAACCTAATCAGGAAAAAAAG
Source organism: Nycticebus coucang (assembly GCF_027406575.1). Taxonomy (NCBI): domain Eukaryota; kingdom Metazoa; phylum Chordata; class Mammalia; order Primates; family Lorisidae; genus Nycticebus; species Nycticebus coucang. Next base: position 15,612,772 of record NC_069805.1, on the reverse strand, counting down.
AGTAAAATCTCTAATCTCATCAATCAGAAACAACAAAGACAAAATAACAAAAGAATCCTCAGAAATCCAAAAAATCCTTAATGAATATTACAAGAAACATTATTCTGAGAAATATGAAAATCTTAAGGAAATTGACCTATACTTGGAAGCACGTCACCTTCCAAGACTTAGCCAGAATCAAGTGGAAATGTTGAACAGGCCCATATCAAGTTCGGAAATAGCATCAACCATAGAAAACCTCCCTAAAAAGAAAAGCCCTGGACCTGATGGTTTCACGTCTGAATTCCACCAAATGTTTAAAGAGGATTTAGTACCTATATTACTTAACCTATTACAAAAGGTAAAAAAAGAAGGAAGACCACCCAAAATGTTCCATGAAGCAAACATCACCCTTTTCCCCCAAAAAGGGAAAGACCCAACAAGAATAAAAAATTATAGACTGATATCACTAATGAATACAGATGCAAAAATATTCAACAAGATCCTAACAAACAGAATCCTGTAACACATCAAACAAATTATACATCATGACCAAGTCAGTTTTATCTCAGGATCTCAAGGCTAGTTCAATATACGTAAATCTATAAATGTAATCCAGCACCTAAACAAATTCAAAAAACAAAGACCCTATGATTCTCTCGATTGATGCAGAAAAAGCTTTTGATAATATCCAGCATCCCTTCATGATCAGAACACTTAAGACAATCGATATTGAAGGGATATTTCTTAAACTGTTAGAGACCATCTACAGCAAACCCACAGTCTATATCATATCGAATGGAGTTAAATTGGAATCATTTCGACTAAGATCACGAACCAGACAAGGCTGCCCATTGTCTCCATTGCTTTTTAACATTGAAATGGAAGTTTTAGCCACTGCAATTAGGGAAGAAAAGGTGATCAAGTGTATCCATAAAGGGTCAGAAGAGATCAAACGTTCGCTCTTCGTGGATGATATGATAGTATATCTGGAAAACACTAGGGACTCTACTACAAAACTCTTAGAAGTGATCAAGGAATACAGCAGCTTCTCAGGTTACAAAATCAACATTCATAAATCGGTAGCCTTTATATATAGTAACAACAGTGAAGTTGAAAAAAGAGTTAAGGACTCTATCCCATTCACAGTAGTGCCAAAGAAGATGAAATATTTGGGAATTTATCTAACAAAGGATGTGAAAGATCTCTATAAAGAGAACTATGAAACTGTAAGAAAAGAAATAGCTGAAAATTTTAACAAATGGAAAAACAAACCATGCTCATGGCTGGGAAGAATCGACATCGTTAAAATGTCTATACTACCCAAAGCAATATATAATTTCAATGCAATCCCTATTAAAGCTCCACTGTCATACTTTAAAGATCTTGAAAAACCAATACTTCGTTTAATATGGAATCAGAAAAAAACCTCAAATAGCCAAGACATTACTCAGAAATAAAAACAAAGCAGGAGGAATTACACTACCAGACCTCAAACTATACTATAAATCAATAGTGATAAAAACAGCATGGTTTTGGCACAAAAACAGAGAGGTAGATATCTGGAATAGAATAGAGAATCAAAAGATGAATCCAGCTACTTACCATTATTTAATCTTTGACAATATAATTAAAAACATTCAGTGGGGAAAAGATTCCCTATTTAAACAAATGGTGCTGGATGAACTGGCTGGCAACCTGTAAAAGACTGAAAATGGACCCCCACCTTTCACCATTAAGTAAGATAGACTATCACTGGATCAAAGATTTAAACTTAAGACATGAAACTATAGGGCATCGCCTGTGGCTCAGTGAGTAGGGCGCCGGCCCCTTATACAGAGGGTGGTGGGTTCAAACCCAGCCCCGGCCAAACTGCAACAAAAAAATAGCCGGGCGTTGTGGAGGGTGCCTGTAGTCCCAGCTACTTGGGAGGCTGAGGCAAGAGAATCGCCTAAGCCCAGGAGTTGGAGGTTGCTGTGAGCTGTGTGACGCCACGGCACTCTACCAAGGGCGATAAAGTGAGACTCTGTCTCTACAAAAAAAAAAAATAAATAAATAAATAAAATAAATTAATTAAAAAAATTAAAAAAAAAAGACATGAAACTATAAAAATACTAGAGGAGAGTGCAGGGAAAACCCTTGAAGAAATCGGGATGAGCGAGTATTTTATGAGGAGGACCCCACGGGCAATTGAAGCAGCTTCAAAAATACTCTCTTGGGACTTGATCAAACTAAAAAGCTTCTGCACAGCCAAGAACACAGTAAGTAAAGAAGGCAAACAGCCCTCTGAATGGGAGAAGATATTTGCAGGTTATGTCTCCGACAAAGGTTTAATAACAAGAATCCACAGAGTACTCAAACACATTAGCCCGAATAGAACAAGGGATCCCATCACAGGCCCAGGGCAATGGATTTGAAAAGAAACTTCTCTGAAGAATACAGGCGTGCGGCCTTCAGACATATGAAAAAATGCTCATCATCTTTAATCATCAGAGAAATGCAAAACAAAACTACTTTGAGATACCATATAACTCCAGTGCGACTATCCTATATCACAAAATCCCAAGACTAGAGATGTTGGCGCGGATGTGGAGAAAAGGGAACACTTCTGCACTGCTGGTGGGAATGAAAATTAATACATTCCTTTTGGAAAGAGATGTGGAGAACACTTAGAGATCTAAAAAGAGATCTGCCATTCAATCCTGTAATTCCTCTACTGGGCATATACCCAGAAGACCAAAAATCACATCATAACAAAGATATTTGTACCAGAAAGTTTATTGTAGCCCAATTCATAATTGCTAAGTCATGGAAGACGCCAGGTGCCCATCGATCCACGAATGGATCAATAAATTGTGGTATATGTACACCATGGAATATTATGCAGCCTTAAAGAAAGATGGAGACATTACCTCTTTCATGTTTACATGGATGGAGCTGGAACATATTCTTCTTAGTAAAGTATCTCAAGAATGGAAAAGAAAATATCCAATGTACTCAGCCCTAGTATGAGACTAATTTAGGGTTTTCACATGAAAGCCATAACTCAGTTACAACCTAAGAATAGGGGACTGGCGAAAAGGAGGGGAGGAAGGGAGGAGGTGGGTAGAGGGAAGAGGATTGGTGGGATTACACCAGGGGTGCATCTTAAAAGTGTATATGTGAAACTTGGCAAACGGTCCGTGAAGCTAGTGAATGATGCCCCATGATCATATCAATGTACACAGCTATGGTTTAATAAAAAAAAAAAGAAAAAAAATCTCCATACACACACCCATGTACAACAAAACAACCAAAAAACATTTTCATTATCCTGATAGACGAAAATTATCTTCATGGTTTCAGCCAATTAGACATGTTTAAGACCTATGAAACTATGACCATATTGATAGTGTATTCAGGTATAAGTAATTTGTAAGCTTCTCTAAATGAAAGTTTTGAGGTAGGCGTCAAACTGGTACTTGTAATATCATCACATGGAAGATGACTGTGGAAAAATGAGTAGGGCAAGGGTGCCATATAATGAAGGTAGAGGTTTCAAATCTGTCCAAGGCAAAACTGAAAAAAATAAAGCTGGCATTTTTCTGGAACCTGTAGTCCCAGCTGCAAGTTGATGTGAGTTGTTACATTATGGCACATTAAACAGGGTTACCGCTTGAGGCTCTGTCTCCAAGGGAAAAAAAAAAAAAAGTGTCTTACTTAAGTCATTCTATGAAGTTTTGTAGTTTGTAATGCAGCTTGATTCACAGTGTTCTCCAAAATCTCAATTATTATCTCAGCTTAGTGTCGGGGATCTCAACCATAAATAGAATCAATAATGCACAAATGGGATATCACTTTTCTGTCTTTGGATGAAGGGCTAAGTAGTGTCCTGGTTGAAACACTTGAGGGACAGCAGCTGAAGCAACCAGCAAAGGTTAATTAGTATCTTTGACCAGATGCCTGTATCCCAGGATATTAAAAGATGAAGTCACTACATGGTCACCGTGGAGGACATCACAATGTGTGTTGCGATGGGTTACAATTTTCAAATTTAAACTTATCCTTCTAAGTATGTGTAGTGGTTCTCCAGGTATCATGCTGGGTCTAAAATTTTACAAAAGAGTGGTGTTCTTTTCTCTGAACTGAATTCCTGCTTCCTAATTTTTTGTGTATCTGTGGCCACGTGATTCAACAATCCTTAGCTGCTTTTTCAATTCATGGATTCCTAAGCAACTGGAAATGCGCAGTTTACAACTAGTGCTTCCCTGGGATGTTATACATCATGAACCCAAGAGCAAGGATCAGACTGTGATTTCTCAGATCTGTTAGGTACATCACAGAATCCTCAGTTCTACTTTTTGTGAAATTTTAATCATTTTGCTAGAATAGGCTTCTTTTGGATGGTAAGAGTCTCAGTCAACCTCCTCTATCAAAATTTAGTTAGAGAATGTGTCCAGTAGTATACTTCATATGTGCAGTTATTTATGATGATCAAGGTAATTATCAGCCTATATTGGAAGTTCAAATATTCCTGACCTCCATGCCAGGTGTGTCTAAACTTTTGGCTTCTTGGCCACATAGGAAGTGGAGCAGTTTTTTTGGGCTACACATTCAGCACATAAACCTTAACAGAATCATATAAGCAAAAGCGATGTATGCATACTGCTTGTGAAATCTTCCACCATGGATATGCCAAACAGTCCTGACATAATCAAAAGGGCCTACACACTGGAAAGTCACCAAAGCCCCAGACATGGTTATTTCTTAAGTAGAGCTCAATGATTATTGACAAGCATGACTATAATGTTTGGGTGTTCTTGGAGGCCAAGGTAAACTGATCCCCTAGCTCAGGTGTTGGATATAAGGCTGAGCAACAGAAAACACCCTCTTCTACACAGTTCCTACTGAAATAGAAAAGGTAGCTAAGCCTTGTGGGAACTTCATATAGTTCCTGATACTCCAGAGGTTGAGGAAAGAGGTTCCCATTACTCAAAGAATTGAATGTCACAGTGTACTAGTCTGAGGCCGCGAAACTTTAGACTGGGCAATAGAGGGAGATTCTGTCTCATGAAAAATAATACATGATAGAATGAAGGAAATAAAATTTGCTAGGTACATTTTCCAAGAGCAAAAAGAGGTAGAGAGGTCAGTATTCTCGTGGACTAGGGGACTACATGAAGGAGGATATTTATTGTGGCTTCTATCGGGAGGATCAATGAGTCGAGGCCTGAGGGTTTGCAAATGGTTTGTTAATATATTGCCAGTTGATTTCATGAGTTGGGGATTTTCAGAGATGTCTGGTCATGAAATCTAAATGACAGGGGCAAGGAAATATTGGCCCAGATTTAAGAATCCCAAGAGAAGCTTTCCACAAGAACTCAGTGAGATGTCAGCAGTCTCAACCAAGAAAAGAGCCCTCAACGAAATCCAACCTTGCCAGCATGCTAATCTTAGAGTTCCCAGCCTACAAAAGTTTGTCAACTTTTATATAAAATACAAAAATAGACCCTCCCACCACCAGAAGAGCTGAGCCATGAGCTGTTATTGGAACCCTCTGCCCTCTGGAAGAGCTGCGCCAGGACCAGTGTTTGGTACCCTCCTACCTCAAGAAAAGCTGTGCAAGACCTGATTGGCACCCTCCCACTTCTAGAAGAGCTGGGCTGGGACCTGCGATTGACACTCTCCCAGACCATAGTAAGAGTGGTGCGCCAACCCACAATAGGCACCCTCCTGGACCTCCAGAAGAACTGTACCTGCACGGACCCCAGTAAGAGCTGTGCTGGGATCCATTACTTTACACACTGGGCCTCCCCACATACTGACCAGGAACTATGGGAGCTACGCAACCCAGTATCCTCCCTCCTATACCCTCCCTGCCTCCACACCACCCGCTCATCTGTCCAGAGACTCTTTTAGCCCTGTTCCCTACAGAGCCCTCCCTGACTTTGTGTGAAGCCCATCTCCTGGCCAAAGATTCTGTGTCTTTGGGCCCTCTGTGTAATAGTCACTGGTTGCAAGGTACTCAAAGAACAATGAGCACCACCGCTCACCCTGTTGCTGCATCCAGGGGTGTCAGCATCCAGAGCTGCTTTCACAACCATAACTTTCTGGCTGGGGAAGCCCAAGAAGAGCTACAAAGGGTCACTCCCTACAAAGATCAAACACAGGCAATATGAATAATCAGAATAGATCAAATTCACCAAGGAATATTAGGGTACACACGACACAAGTTCCCATGCACAAACAAATAGCTGTGATGTCAGAAATCAAACTCAGAATCTGGATAGCAAATAAGATTGAATTAGAAGTAAAACCAGTAACCCAAAAGATGACTTAAGAATTCAACAAATTCAAAGACAAAATGACTAAAGATTTTGACACATTGAGAGGAGAATTTGCAGTCCTCAAAGATCTGAGAAACACAGTCAAATCCCTCAGTAACAGAATGGAGCAATCAGAAAGAAAGATTTCTGACATTGAAGACAAAGCTTTTGAACGCTCCCAAACTCTCAAAGAGTAAGAGAAATGGAGGGCAAAAACAGACACTCTTTAAAAGAGCTCAAAGGAAATCAATAATGATCTTATAGGGATTCCAGAAAGTGAAGAAAGTGGCTTCACAAGGCACAGAGTCCCTTCTCCATGAGATTGTGAAAGATAAATTTCCAGGCATGCCAGCAGATTCTAAAATTCAGATAGACAGTTTCAGAACTCCAGCATGACTCAACCCAAATAAGGCATTCACCAGAAACATCATAATCAATTTCACTAAAGGTAATAAGAAGGAGAAAATTCTGAAAGAAGACAGACAAAAGAAAGCCATTACCTAGAAGGGTAAAAATATTAGAATAAGTGCAGATCTCTCTGCTGAAAGCTTTCAAGCTAGAAGAGGATGGTCATTGACTTTTAATCTCCTAAAACAAAATAACTTTCAATCCAGGATCCTGTACCCAGCTAAACTGAGTTTCATTTATGATGAAGAAATTAAACACTTTAATGACATTTACATGTTGAAGTAAATTGCCACAACTAAACCAGTTCTACAGGATATTCTCAGACTTATCCTGCATAAAGACCAGCATAATCCTCCACCACAAAACTAAACCAACTCAGAAAAATTGAACCAATTCCAACTTCCACAGTCGCAAAGGATTAAAAATATCAATGGGCAAGAGACATGAATAGAACCTTCTCTAAAGATGACAGGCGAATGGCTAACAAACACATGAAAAAATGTTCTTCATCTCTATATATTACAGAAATGCAAATCAAAACAACCCTGAGATATCATCTAACCCCAGTGAGAATGGCCCACATCACAAAAATCTCAAAACTGCAGATGCTGGCATGGATGTGGAGAGAAGGGAACACTTTTACACTGCTGGTGGGACTGCAAACTAGTACAACCTTTCTGGAAGGAAGTATGGAGAAACCTCAAAGCACTCAAGCTAGACCTCCAATTTGATCCTACAATCCCATTACTGAGCATCTACCCAAAATGAAAAAAATCCTTTTATCATAAAGATACTTGTACTAGACTGTTTATTGCAGCTTAATTTACAATCGCAAAAATGTGGAAACAGCAAAAATGCCCACCAACCCAGGAATGGATTAACAAGCTGTGGTAAATGTATACTATGCAATACTATTCAGCTATTTAAAAAAATGGAGACTTTACACCCTTTGTATTAACCTGGATGGAAGTGGAAGACATTATTCTTAGTAAAGCATCACAAGAATGGAGAAGCATGAATCCTATGTACTCAATTTTGATATGAGGATAATTAATGACAATTAAGGTTATGGAGGGGAGAAAAAGCAGAAAGAGAGATGGAGAGAGGGGGGTGGGGCCTTGGTGTGCATCACACTTTATGGGGTAAGACATGCTTGCAAGAGGGACTTTACCTAACAATTTCAATGTGTAACATGGCTTATTGTACCCTCAATGAATCCCCAAAAATAAAAAATAAAAATAAATAAAAAAAGTCCACCAGACTCTCAATAGGCTTATCAATATTCTCAATTAATGTGAATCATTTAATTTATCCTCTAAAGAGGCACAGATTAACTGACTGGATACAAAAACTCAAGCCACATATCTGCTGCATACAAGAATCTTATTTTACATTAAAAGACAAATATAGACTCAAGAAAAGGAATGGTCATCTATACTCTAGTCAAATGGAAAGATAAAAATGCAGGTGTTGAAATTCTATTCTCAGATACAATGCGCTTTAAACCAACCAAAACAAGGAAGAAAAGGATGGACACTTCATATTTGTTTAAGGTAATACTTAATATGATGAGATTTCAATTATTAATATTGCACACCCAACCAGAACGCACCTTAATTTATAAGAGAAATTCTTTTTTTTTTTTTTCTTAAATCATAGCTGTGTACATTAATATGAGCATGGAGCACCATACACTTGGTTCATAGATCGTTTGACACATTTTCATCACACTAGTTAACATAGTTTTGTAGCATTTTCTTAGTTATTTTGCTGAGACTTTTACATTCCACATTTGCTAGGATTCACATATACACTTGTAAGATGCACTGCAGCTTTAATCTCATTAATCCCCCTCCCTCCACCTACCTCCCTCTCCCTCCCCTTCCTATCCACCTTCTCCCTATTCTTAGGTTGCAACAGGGTTATAGCTTTCATGTGAAGGTCCTACATTAGTTTCATAATAAGGGTGAGTACATTGGGTACTTTTTCTTCCATTCTGGAGAATACTAAGAAGAATATGTTCCAGCTTCATCCATGAAAACATGAAAGAGGTAAAGTCTCCATCTTTTTTTCAGGCTGCATAATATTCCATGGTGTACTATAAGAGCAATTCTAACGGAGATGTGCAACTTGATTTCATTGAGTTCCATAGTAATTGAAGACTTTAGCACCCCTTTAGCATTGCTGCATAGATACTCCAAAAAAAAAAAATCTAAGCAAAAAATCTTAGATTTAAACATAACAATTCAACATATGGACTTAACAGATATCTACAGAACATTACATTCCAACAAAACTGAATACACATTCTTCTCCTCAGCCCCTGGAACATACTCCAAAATTGACGACATCCCGGGCAGTAAATCTAACCTCAACAAATAAAAAAAAAAATAGAAATTATTCCTTGCATCTTCTCTGACCATCATGGAATAAAAGTTGAACTCCATAACCACAGAAATCTGCAGACCCATTTAAGAACATGGAAGCTAAATAACCTTATGGTGAAGAATAGATAGTTATAGACGAGATTAAGAAGGAAATCACCAAATACTTGGAAAAAAAGAGCAATGAAGACGCAAATTATCAGAATCTCTGAGATACTGCAAATGAAATTCTAAGAGGGAAATTAATAGCACTGCAAGCCTTCCTAAAGAAAAACGGAAAGAAAGGAAGTTAGTAACTTAATGGGACATCTCAAGCAACAAAAAAAAAGAAGAACATTCCTACCCCAAACCCAGTAGAAGAAAAGAAATAACCAAAATCAGAGCAGAATGAAATGAAATTGAAAACAAACAAATTATACAACATCAATAAATACAAAATTTGGTTTTATGAAAAGGTCAATAAAATAGATTAACCTTTGGCAAACCTAAAAGAAAAAATAAGAGTAAAATCTATAATTTCCTCAATCAGAAATTTTCAAGATGAAACAACAACAAACCCCTCAGAAATTCAAAAAATCCTTTATAAATATTACAAGAAATTTTACTAAGACAAATATGAAAATGTGAAAGAAATCAACCAATACTTGTACATATGCCACCAAAAAAGGCTTCACCAGAACGAAGTGGAAATTTTGAACAGGCCTATATCAAGTTATGAAATAGCATCAACTATACAAAATCTTCCTTAAAAGAAATTTCAATAGCAGATGGCTTTATGTCAGAATTCTACCAAACCTTTAAAGAAGAACTAGTACCTATATTACTAAACTTCTTCAAAAATATAGAAAAAGAAGTAATACTACCCAACACATTCTACAAAGCAAACATTACCTTGATCCCTAAACCAGCATAAGACCCAACAAGAAAAGAAAATTATAGACCAATATCACTAATGAATATTGATGCAAAAATACTCAATAAGATCCTAACATACAGAATCCAACAACACATCAAAAAAATTATACATCATGAACAATTGGGAATTATCCCAGGCTCTCAAGGCTGGTTCAATATATTTAAACCTATAAATGTAATGCAGCATATAAAAAAACCCTAAAAAGTAAAGACCATATGATTCTCTCAATTAATGCAGAAAAAGCTTTTGATAATATCCATCATCCCTTCATGATCAGAACACTTATGAAAATTGGTATAGAAGGGACATTTCTTAAATTAATAGAGGCCATCTATAGCAAATCCACAGCCAATTTCATTTGAATGGAGTTAAGTTGGAATCATTTCCATTTGATCAGAAACCAAGCAAGGTTGCCCATTGTCTCCATTGCTCTTTAACATTGTAATAGAAGTTTAGCCACCACAATTAGGGAAGAAAAGGCGATCAAGGATATCCATATAGGGTCAGAAGAGATCAAACTTACACTTTTCGCAGATGATATGTTCGTATATCTGTTAAACACTAGGGATTCTACTACAAAAATTTTGGAAGTGATCAAGGAATAAAGCTTTGTCTCAGGCTAAAAAATCAACCCCCATGTATTTGTAGCCTTTATAAATATCAACAATAGCCAAGATGAAAAAATACTCAAGGACTCCATTCCTTTCACAGTAGTGCTAAAGAAGATGAAATATTTGGGAGTGTATATAAAAAGGAACGTAAAAGATCTCTATAAAGAAAACTATGACATTTTAAAAAAAGGATATAGATGAAGATGTTAACAAATGGAAAAACATACAATGTTCCTGGCTTCCCCAGACTGGGAAGAATCAATATTGTTAAAATGTCTATACTACCCAAAGAAATATATAATTTTTATGCAATTTCTATAAAAGCTCTATTGTCATATTTTAAAGATCTCAAAAATATAATACTTGATTTTATATGGAATCAGAAAAACCTTCAAATAGCCAAAATATAACTCAACAATAAAAACAAAGCAAGAGGAATGACCCTACCAGTCATGAGACTGCTCTATATATCAATAGTGATCAAAACAGCATTGTACTATCACAAAAACAGGGAAGTAGATGTCTGGAAAAGAATAGAAAACCATGAGATGAATGAAGATACTTAGCGTTATTTGATCTTTAGTAAAACAATTAAAAACATTCAGTGAGGAAAAGATTCCCTACTTAACAAATGATGCTGGCTGAACTGGCTGGAGATCTGTAAAAGACTGAAACTGGATCCACACTTTTCACCATTAAGTAAGATAGACTCTCACTGGATAAAAGATTTAAACTTAAGACTTAAAACAATAAAAATACTTCAGGAAAGTGCAGGGAAAACTCTTGAAAGAATCGGCCTGGGTGAATATTTTATGTGGAGGACTCCCCAGGCAATCGAAGCAGTATCAAAAATACATTACTGGGACCTGATCAACCTAAAAAACTTCTGCACAGCGAAGAATATAGTAAGTAAAGCAAGCAGACAGCCCTCAGAATGGGAGAAAAAAATTGCAGGTTATACCTCTGATAAACGTTTAATAACCAGAATCCACAGAGAACTCAAACGTATCAGCAAGAAAAGAACAAGTGATCCAATCTCAGGATGGGCAAAGAACTTGAAGAGAAACTTAAGCTAGTGAATGATGCCCCATAAATATATCAATGTACACAGCTATGATTTAATAAAAAAAGAAAAGAAAAGAAAAGAAAAATAAAATTACCTTGGGCATTTTGTCCGTCAGTCATGAAAAAAAAAAAAAAAAAACAGACAGACTCATGATCTGCAGACACATGAAAAAAAGCTCATCATCCTTAATCATCAGAGAAATGCAAATCAAAACTATTTTAAGATATCACCTAAACCCAGTAAGAGTAGCCCACATAAAAAAAAAAAAAAATTCCCAAACCAGAGATGTTGGCGTTCAGGCGTATAAAAGGGCACACTTCTGCACTGCTGGTGGGAACACACTAGTACGTTTCTTTTGAAAGGATTTTTGGAGAATACTTAGAGATCTAAAAATAGAAATGCCATTTGATCCTATAATTTCTTTAGTAGGTATATACCCAGAAGAAAAAAAATCACAACATAACAAAGACATCAGTACCAGAATGTTTATTGCAGCCCAATTCATAATTGCTTAGTGATTTAAGCCCAAGTGCCCACCAGCACACGAATGCACTAGCAAATTATGGTACATGTATACCACGGAATATTTTGCAGCCTTAAAGAAAGATGGAGACTTTACCTCTTTCATGTTTACATGTATGGAGCTGGAACACATTATTCTTAGCAAAGTGTCTTAAGAATGGAAGAAAAAGTATCCAATGTACCCAGCACTACTATGAAGCTAATTTTTAGCTTTCATATGAGGAAAGGACGCTGGGCGTGGTGGCTCACGCCTGTAATCCCAGCACTGTTGGAGACTGAGGAGGGAGAATAGCTTGAGCCCAGGAGTTCCAGATTCGCCTGAGCAACAATGAGACCCCGACTCATGAAAAAAATGGAAAAACCCAGCTGGGCACCACTGAGAGCGCCTGTAATGCCAGCAGCTTCCGGAGGCTGAGGTAGCGGGGTGCCCGCAGCCCTAGCTGGAGGTTGCATTGAGCTACCATGCCAAATGCACTCTGCTCAGGGGCATAGGGTGGGACCCTGTCTCAAAAAAAAAATAAAAAAGAATATGGGGAAAGGGCCAAGGGAGGGGAAGGAAGGTGGAAAGTCAGGGTGGAGGGAGGGTTATGGGTGGAGCCACACATATGGTGCATCTTAGTATGGGTCCAGGCTAAACTTATTTAATGCAGAATACAAATATCTACATACAATAACTAAGAAAATGCCATGAAGGCTACATTGAACAGTTGACGAGAATATTTCAGATTGTATATGAAATTAGTACAGTGTACCCTTTGATTGAACAAATGTACACAGCTATTATTCAACAATAATAAAAAACAAACTAAAATAAATATATTGATAAATAAGTAAAAAACAAAACAAAACAAAAAAGAATCCCAAGAGAAGAAATTAAGGGAGTACTCTATATTTTGTAGTGTGCTTCTGAAAAACCGTATTAGAGTCAATAATTCACTGTAAGGGAAGTTTCCCATGACTACAAGAATTTAAAATATCAAAGGGTCACAGGTACATAAAATTAAAACCCCTGACTAATACTTGTTTTAGGAATACCATTTTCCTATGACAGAATAATTTCTCTAGTTGACATCTAAAATAGTGGTAAAATTTCAAAACTACAAATGTGGAAAAAAGTAAAAATGAGGGGTAAATCTCCAACCAATCGTTTACTCCATTTATATATTGAGACAGTCTCATTTTGTTGTGCTTGATAGAGTGCCCTGGTATCATAACTCACAGAAAACTTCACGTGTTAAGAAATGAACTTTTTCCCACAGCTCGGATTCACATTGCCTGTTAAACATGCAGCCATTTTTTATACTTCAGAGATGGGAATCTCACTAGTTTTGAGGCTGGTCGCCAATTCAGGTCAGACCCAACTGATTTGTCCAAAGGAGCAAGATGGCATGTGTGAAGCACTGCCACCCGCCACAAACCATAGTTTGAAAAATATCTCTACTTCAAGTTATGAAGACTTTGCTCACACCTGGAATGCCAGCAGTGTGGGAGGCAGTAGCTTGTGGTCTAAATTCATTGGGCACTGTGAGAAGGAACCTGGACTCACAAATATTCAAGAGTTTGAGGCAATAATATCTGTTGATCTCTTGGGCGTACCTGCGGATCAAATGTTAGGGCACCGGTCCAAAATACTAGAAGTAGCAGGTTCCCACGTGGGCCCTTGCCAAAAACATTACAAAAAAAAAAAATCTTTTGAGCCTAATTCTTCGATATTGCAGTTATCCATGATGATGTCACAGCACTCTACCCAGGCCAAGGAGGTAGACTCTGTCTCATGGAAAAACAAAATGACAGCCTTTGCTGTGCCTGAGTACAATTCATTGTAGCCTGTGTATGAGTTGGAAGATAGGGTTCACTGTCTCTCAGGATATGCATGACCTTATGCTCTGAGAATTTTGAGTACCTCAAGATTTGGAAAACATTCCCAAGTAGTTTTATTTAAATAAGTAGGTCACCCTTTGCAAGTACACAGTTCTGTGTTTCTTAGTATAGACAGACAGTTGTACAGCTATCATCACAATCTAATTATTATAAAGTATTGTCTTTCCCCCTGCACACAAAGAAAGTCAATACCTAGCAATTGTCATTTTCATATTTCCATCCACCCTCCTTCTTCTAGCAGACAATTGGCCTTGTCTTCATGTTTTTATTTTATTTTAATTGATTTTTTATTAAATAATATCTGTGTACATTGATGCAATTATGGGGTACAATGTGCCTCTTTTATATACCTTTTGAAATATTTTCATCAAACTGATTAACATAGCCTTCTCCCCATAGTCTTAGTTACTGTGTTAAGACATTTAGTACTGGGGACGGTGGCATCAACTTCTTGGACTAATTCATGTCTTGATGTTTTCTTCTGAGTTTAGTAATACTCTGAATACTCTGTTGTCTTTTATTGTTGCCTTATCATAATGATTTTAATGTTCATTACTATTGGAACATAAATATGCACTGCATTCCTTTTACTTTTTTATTTTGTTAATTTTTTAATTTTTTTATATTTGAACTTTTTTATTAAATCATAACTGTATACATTGATATGATCATGGGGCATCATACACTCGCTTCATAGACCATTTGACACATTTTTATCACAATGGTTAACATAGCCTTTCCGGCGTTATATCAGTTACTGTGCCAAAACATTTACATTCTACATTTAACAAGTTTCACAAATACCCCTGTAAGATGCACCACAGGTGTGATCCCACCGATCCCCCTCCCTCTACCCACCACCCCCCCTTTCCCACTTCCCCCTATTGTCAGGTTGTAACTTGGTTATAGCTTTCATGTGAGAGCCCCAAATTAGTTTCATAGTAGGGCTGTGTACATTGGGTACATTTTCTTCCATTCTTGAAATACTTTACTAAGAAGAATATGTTCCAGCTCCATCCATGTAAACATGAAAGAGGTAAAGTCTCCATCTTTCTTTAAGGCTGCATAGTAATCCATGGTGTACATATACCACATCCTTTTTGATTGTCGAAAATATTCCATCATGTAAATTTAGCATGTTATAAATATCCAATCATCAGTAAGTCCCATTAGTACTCTTAAATATGTTCCCTTTCATATAAGATTATTAAATTTTTTATCAAGAAGATATGTTGCCTCTGTCAAATTTTATGCTGTGTCTCTTGAGGCAACAGTGTGGATTTTCTTCTTAATTCTATTAAGATAGTGTGTTCTATTAGTTGATTTTCCCATGTTTCGGTAGACTAGAAATACTGCTAATAAATACCATTTGAGAAACAGGAATAAAATATATTTATTGCTACTGGACTTTTTCTGCAACTATGCAGTATATCCCTTACAGTTTTCATACTGTGATTCCTCCTTAGCTCAAGAAAGATACATTGGTACCATCATAGCTCACAGAAATGCAAGGTGATAATCTCAAGTGATCCTCCTGATATCCTCAGCAGCTGAGGGTACATGCCAATGCCACCAGTCATGGGACAGTTTTGAACTTATGTTTAGAACATGTGAGGCTTTACTAAGTTGCTAATTCTGGTATGAAACTGTTTACCTTAAAGGAATCTTTCTGACTCAGCCTCAAAAATTGCTGTGATTATAGGTGTGAGCTATGCTGCACATCCATGTGCATGTTTTTGTCAAAGTTTTTCTCTATTCCTTTCATAGACAAGAGCCTATAGATTAAAATATAACAAATCTATGCAGAGTTAATTCACACACTAAACAATTCATTCATTTTATGTATGGTGTTTAAGACTACACATTGTATAATTTGTTGGTTTCTTACTAGAGAAGTTTCTCCTCAGGTAAAGGGAGAAATAGAGACAAGAAATAAATAAAGAAAATAAAAGAATGGAGGTACCATGCCAATGAGAGATACAGAACTGGAGAGAGAAAGGTGAAAGTGAGGAAGGTTGAAATAAAGGGAGAGGGAAGGAAAAAAAAAAGATACAATGACCAAACTTGGTGGCTCACAACTGTAATAGTAGCCCTCTGGCAGGCTGAGATAAGTGGAGGTCTTAAATGAGGAGGTGCTGAGAATGGAGAGAGTAAGTGTCACCTTTTCTCTAAGAAAAACTTTAAAATTACCTAGACATTATGACAGTCACCTGTATTAATAGGCACATGGAAGTATAAGGCATGAGCTTTGTCTGAATCCTGAAGTTGAGATTGCTATGATCTAGGCTGAGACTATGAAAGACTAGCCTGGATAAATAGGGAAACCATATTTCAAAAATAATCATACAAACACACCCATGCACACACAATTTGACAAACCAAGCAATGTTTTCAGCATTTCAAAAGGTCAGAATTACCTTGATTGTTCAAGCAAAGTAGACATGCTTAAGACTTATGAAGCTATGACTGAATGGAGACTGTAGCGAGGAATAGTCAATTTGTAAGCTTCAATCAAATGGATGTTTGAGGGTAGCTGAGAAAAGTGGTCCTTGAAATGGTGAGCCAAGTCCAGGGACTGTGGATTAGTGGTGAGAGAACCAGGCCCATGAATGTAGAGTGGTGAATTCGAACACAGCCCAGGCTGAACTGCAACCAAGAATAGCGGGGTGTTGAAGCAGGTCCCTTTAGTTCCAGCTATTTGGAAGGTAGACGCAAAAAAATTGCCTAAGCTGGGCAGTTGGAAGTAGCTGTGAGCTGTGATGCCATGGCACTCAACCAAGCATGAAAAAGTTAAACTCTGTCTCAAAAGAAAAAAAAAATCATCCTATTTAAATGATTCCATGCAGTTTTGTCAGCAATGATGCAGCTTTAGTCACACTGCTGTACAAAAATCTCAAGTGATGTGTCAGCTTAGTGCCAGGAATCTCAACCATCGATAGAATCAATAATGCACAAATGGGAGATCACTTTTGTTTCTTTAGATGGAGGACTAAGAAGATTGCCAGTTCAAACATTTCACAGAGACCAGCTAAAATGAGCAGAAAAGGCAACTTAGAATTTTTGAGCAGAAGACTGGATCCCAGGACATTACATGATCATCATGTATGACATGAGAATGGTGTTAACATGTTTATGCTTAACCTTACTCCTGCTAAGCAGGTGTAGTTTCTTTCCAGGTTTCTCATTGGGTTCAAACTATAACAAAGAGTGTGGTTCTTTTCTCCACACTCAATATCTGCTTTCTAAAATTTGTTTGTATCTGTGGCAAAGGGATTGCAACAACCATTCCTTTCCTTTTCATGTCATGTTCTTTTAAGCAAGTGGAAGAGTGTGTTTTATACCTAGTGCTGACCTGGGATGTTATAGACCAAGAAGCCTACTCCAAATATTGGACAGTGATTTCACAGAACTCACAGGTATGTAACACAATTCTCACTTGTACTTTTCATGATGTTTTATTTCTTTCTCTAGAATAGGCTTGTTTGAGATGATAGGGGTCTCATTGAAGGCCCTCTCTTCTAATCTGTTTAGGCAATGTGTTCAGTACTGTACTCCATGTCTGCAGTTATTTATGAGGATCATTGGATCCTCAGAATCACACTATTTGAAAAGTTCCAACATTCTTGACGTCCGTGCCAGGTGTGTCTAAACTTTGGCATCTTAAACCCGTAGGAAGTAGAAGAGTTTCTCTGGGGCACACATTGAATACACCATCAAAAATGAAATATGATTAGCAAAAAGGAAATCCATGGATAATTGTGCTGATATCTGCCACCACTGATATGAAAAAAGTCCTGAAATAATTCCGTTTGTCACTATGACCTGAGGATTGGACCCTCCTCAAGGACCCTGTCAAGGTCATTTCTTAATTAGAGTTCAAAGACATTTGCCATACATGACTACAATATTTGAATGTTCTGGGAGGCCAAGGTGGGCTTAGTTCTTAAGCTCACGTACTGGAGACAAGGCTGAGCAACAGAAATATACCCTTCACCCCAATCTCCCATGCTGTTTTTCCTGAAATATAAAATATAGTCAAGATTTGTGGCCTTTGACTTTAGTACCCACTACTCCAAAGGATGAGAAAGTAGGATCCCTTCAACACAAGGATTGTATTTTCCTTTCTTCTAGGCCGATGCCATGACATTCTATCCTTGGCAACAGACTTAGGATCTGTGACATGGAAAATGATGAAAGAAATAAGGAAAGAAATAAAATATGCTGGGCACACTTTCCTAGAGCAAGGTACAAGGAGAGGTCTGTAGGCAAATGGATAGGGGACTACATAAAAGAGAAGATTTATTGTGGTCCAAGAGGGGAGGTCAGAGGAAAATGAGGCAAAACAGTGGTTTTGGATTGGTTCTTTTAGATATTGGAAGTTGATCTGATGTGTACAGGTTGTCCAGATATGTCTGGTCCTTGGCCTCTGATTGATCTGGGCAAGGAAATATTTGCCCATATTTGTGGACCCCAAAAGAAGGGGTGGAGTGTATACTATGGATATTTTAGGGTGATACAAGAGCCTTATTGAAATCAAGAATTCACTATGTGGGCAGTTTAGAATGGCTAAAAGAATCTAGAATGTCAAAGTGTTAGAGCTATGTAAAATACAAAAGCTTGACTACTATTGGCTTCAGCAACACAATTTCCCTATGAGAGAATAATTTCCCTAGTTAACACATAATCTAGGGGTAAAATTTCAACTTTAGATCTGTGGTTAAAAGTAAAAATAAGGTGTAAGTACTCTACCAATGGTTTTCTCCACTTATTTATTGAGACAGAGTCTCACTTTGTTGCCCTCATAGAATGCCCTGGGATCATAGCTCACAGCAATCTTCAAGTATTGTCATCCATCAAATTTATTGACTCAGCTTGGAATACAGTGACCTGCATATCATCTGGCCATTATTTATTTTTCAGAAATTTGTTTATCAATAGTTCTCAGGCTGGTCTCCAAATCAGAAGCTCAGACAGTCAACTGACTGTGCATTCCAAAATCCCAAGATGACAGGCATGAAGCCTCAACTGGTCGCAAAACATAGTTTGAGAAATATCCCTACTTCACGGTCTCAAGTGGTGGTTCACACCTGTAATCCTAACACTCTGGGAGGCAGAAGTGATTGATCCAAAATAAATGAAAATGGTGGTGGTCATCTGGAATCCTACATGCTCAGGAGCTGAGGCAATAAGATCTGTTGAGCACAGGAGTTGAAGATTGTGGTTAGCTATAATGACATTATGGCACTCTATCCATGGGAAAGGAGTTAGACATTGTCTCAGGGAAAAATAAAATGACAAGATGGGTAAAATTGAACAATGTGCCTTCCTAGTCAATTCATGATAACCTGTGTGTAAGCATGGAGATAGGGTTGACTGTCTCTCACATACTCTATCTGGGTACTTCTTATTCTGTGAGCATTTTGACCACTTCAAGTTTTGGAGAATATCATCAAATAGCTTCAATAAAATAAGTAGTTCACTCTTTGAAAGTATACATATCTTGTTTCTTAGTATACTCACAGATTTGTATAGCTATCATCACAATCTAATTGTAGGACATTATCTTCTCCCCCACTCAAAGAATATGAATACCTACTAGCAGTTACTTTCATCTTTCCACCATTTTCCAATACTGGTACCCTACTTCTCGCAGAAAACTGGCTTTATCTTGATGTTTTCTTCTGAGTTCAGTCTTTCTCTATGTGGTCTTTTGTAAGTGGCCTTGTTCCCCTATCATAAGGATTTTATGGTTCATTCCAATTGTCAAATAAATGTCACCTCATTTCTTTTGATGGTTGAAACATAGTCCATTGTGTGAATATGGCCCTTTATATGTATCCAATCATCTGTAAATGCCCTTTACTACTCCTAAAAATTTTCCTTTCTAATCTGACATATTTGAAATATTTTATCAACAAGATATGTTGCCTTCATCAAAAGCCTTTTCTGTGTGTATTGAGGTGACAATATGTTTTTTCTTATTGATTGTATTAAGGTAGTATGTTCTATTAGTTTATTTTTCCATATTGATCTAGACTGGCAATTCTGGTAATAAGTTTCATTTGGGATACATGTATAAAATATTTTGTTTGCTACTGGACTTCTCCTGCACTTATACAATATACCTCTTATGGATTGGATATTGTGTTCCCCACTTTGCCCAGAAAAATACATTGGTACAATCATAGCACAAGGAAATGCATCTGTTAACCTCAAATCATCCTCCTGAGTTTATTTTTCTCTGCAGCTGAGAATACAGGCCCATGTCACCACTTCTGGAAAATTTTTGCTCTTATTTTATGGACAAGTGAGGTCTTACTATGTTGCTAATTCTTGTCTGAAACTCCTTATTTTCTAGTGATCTTTCTGCCTCAGCCTCTGACATTGCAGCAATTATAGGTGTGAACTATGGTGTTCACCCATGCTTATGTTTTGGTGAAAGTTTTTCTCTATTTTTCTCATAGATTAGAGCCCATGGATTATAAAACAACAACTGCATTCATCTATAATTTAGACACTCCACAATTCACTCATCTCAAGTTTAGAGTTAAATACTAGACATTCAGGTATCACTTGTATAGTCTGTTTGTTTCTTACCAGAGAAGTTTCCCTTAAGGTATAGAAGACAGTGTTAGAGGAAAGAAAGAAAGAAAGAAATGGAGAGAAAAAGCCAATGAGATCTAGAGAATTGGAGGAAGAATAAAGTGAGGAAGTGGTGAAAGGAGAGAGAGAACAAAGGAAACCAAGAAAGAGAAAATGACCAAACTTGATGGTTTACACCTATAACCTAGCCCGATGGCATGTTGAGATGAGTGAAGTTCATGAAAGAGGGGGTGCTGAGAATGGAATGGGGAAGAGTCAGACCCTGTCTTTACTAAAAAGTGAACAATCGTCTAGGCATTGAGACAGGCACATATAGTCCTAGCCACATGGGAGTCTCAGATATGAGGATTGCCTGAATCAAGTTTAAGGTTGCTATGATCTAGGCTGACATCATGAAAAATTAGCCTTGGGCGACATACAGAACTGTATTTCAAAATTGTTCATATACATACCCATGCACATACAAACCAACCAACAAACAGACATTTTCATCATATAAAAGGTCAGAATTACCTTGATGGTTCAATCAAAGTAGAGATGCTTAAGACCTGTGAAGCTGTGACAAAATTGAGTCTGTATCCAGGCACAGTAAATTTGTAAGCTTGTATTAAATTGATCTTTGGGGGTAGGTGTGAAACAAGTTCTGAAATAACATCCCACAGGCCATGCTTGTAGCTCAGTTTGTGGGGCAAGTCCCATATTACAAGTGTGGTGATTTTGAAATAAGCCCCAACCACACTACAACAAAATGTAGCTGGATGTTGTGGCAGGTCTGTAGTGCCACATACTTTGTTGATTGAGGCAAAAGAATCATCTATGCCTAGTAATTGGAGGTTGCTATAAGCTGTGCTATAGCAATCTCAGCACTCTACCGAGGGTGATAAAGTAAAATTGTCTCAAAGAATAAAAAAAAAATCGGGAGGAGACAAGATGGCTGACTGAAGCCAGCTTTCCACAGAGGCTCACATTCAGAAGGAGAGTTAAAGGACAAAAATTCAACAAGTAACCTGGTGGATTTGAGCTGCACTATGAGAGAAGTTTGTAGAACGCACGTCAACCCCGCTGAGGAGAGCTGCGACCACAAGGATACACACAAATGGTACAAAATCCTTCACCAAGCGGAGCGGGTATCCCCTCCCCCATGAGAATGGCTCAGAGTGCAACACAAACAACCAGGCAGAGTTCTAAGGTCCTCCCACTACACTCCATGGGAGAGACCCTCTAAAAACTAGACCTACCTCCCCTACTGGGGTGCCACGGCGTCCTCCTGCCAGGCATAAAACTGTGGAAACTGTATATGGTCTCTACCTGGAATTCTGAGCTCCCAGCACTCTCCTTTGCTCACACTGGGGTCTGGAGGCCAGTCCTAGTAGGTCGGTGGAGAGCGGAATGCACTAGAGTGGCAGTACCCTGAGGCTGAGTGTGACAGCCGTCTTTTGGTGATAATACGGCCAGTCATAGAACTGTGTAAAGCTGTGTGTGTTCTCTGCCCGCAACCCCAGGCTTCCAGTGCTCCCAGCACTCCCCTCTGTTCTCACTCCAAGGCCTGGAGGCCTGTCCCCAAGGGTTCCAGACTCTTGGGCGATGGCTTGAGGGGTGTGGACAGTGCTGGGCTGCAGCCTGTTGGTGCAGACTCTGGGGTGTGGAGGGAAGAGAGGATGGTTGGCTGGAGGGGAGCTACACCGAAGCGACGGTTGCCTGACCCATAAGGCAGCAGCCCTCTTTTGCTAGCAATATGGCTCAATACAGAATATCCTGAAGCCACACCCCCTGTCTCCCTGGGCAACTAGAGACACTGAGTTTGCCAGAGGCAACTCCAACTTGCAAATAAGGGAAACTCCCAGGGCAGGGCTGACCCAGAAGTCCGCTTTACTAAACCTAAGACGCACCTGGCCCTCAGGGGATCGTCAGCCTATACACAATACAAGAGCAAAGACAAGCTGATTTGGAACTCAATTCAGCTTCTCTTCTGCAGGGGAAATGCAGAGTTGTTCTGTTCTGTTTTGTCACTAACATTAATCTGGTGTGAGACTGGACCTGAGTGAAAACACCTCAACCTTCATAGAGCGCCCGAGGATGTCAGGCCTCACCTCCTCCTGCTGGAGAGAGGCAGAGTGCAGTGGCCTGGCAGACTTCCTTGTGATTCAGGCAGGTACAAAGTCCTGGAGTACCGATTCACTACAGGCAAATGGGTCAGCCAACAGCAGGGCTACTAGGGTATGAAGTGGTGAAAGCTGGGGAGGAGGCAGCAACCTTCCCAGACTGATTTATAGGCTGGGTGGCTTCTCCTGACTCCACGCAGCACTAGAGCAAGCCACACCAAAGTAGTCACCAGACACCTGTGATCCAATTCCCAGAGACCTCACAAAAAATCTCACCCGAGACAGGTGCAGACTGAGACAATTGATTTCGACATTTTTGAACTGAACCAATCACCTGAGGACAAAGCAGTTGATGCCCTAGGTGCACGGTGGTAGGAAAGTTTGATTTTTCTTTTCCAATTGTTTACTGGTGGGGGACGGGGTGACTTAATTGCTGATATTTCTCCACAGCTGAGACTTCAATAAAAAGTATCTGTTTCACTAGGGTGGAACAGAAACCAGCTGAAAACAAGGCAGAAAAATTTAGCTCCACCTTACCAGACAGGGCCACAGTTTCTCAGGCCACGACACTGTACGGGACCTCAACATAGACCCAGGGAAAAAAATAATCAGAGGGAGTAAAACAACCATTGGGCAGAATAAGTGGAAAAACTCTGGTAACATGAATAACCAGAATATATCAACCCCCCCAAGGAAATATATGGCAGATGCAATTGCAGATCCCATTCATAAACAACTGGCTGAGATGTCAGAAATCGAATACAGAATTTGGATTGCAGACAGGATTAACAGAGTGGAATTAGGAATTCAATGAGACATTCAAAAGTTGTCTCAAGAATTTAACAGACAAAACCACCAAAGACTTAGACACACTGAAGCAAGAATTTGCAGCCCTCAAAGATATGAAATATATAGTAGAATGCCTCAGTAACAGAATGAAGCAAGCATAAGAAAGGATTTCTGACATGGAAGATAAAGCCTTTGAATGCTCCCAAACTCTCAAAGAGGAAGAGAAATGGAGAGCAAAAACAGATCACTCTCTCAGGGAGTTCTGGGATAATTCAAAGAAGGCGAATATCCGAATCATAGGAGTTCCAGAAACAGATGAAGTGGCCTAGCTGAGCACAGAGGTCCTTCTGCATGAAATTATGAACGAGAGTTTTCCAGACATGCCTAGAGATTCTGAAATTCAAATAGCGGACATCTTCAGAACCCCAGCACGACTCAACCCCCATAAGACATCCTCAAGGCATATCATAATTAACTTCACTAAAGTTAATATGAAGGAGAAAATCCTCAAAGCTGCCAGGAGAAAGAAAATCATTACCTTCAAAGGGAAGAATATTAGAAGGACTTCAGATCTCTCTGCTGAAAATTTTCAACAAGAAGAGGGTGATCACCAACTTTTAATCTCCTAAAGCAAAATAACTTTCAACCCCAGATGTTGTATCCAGCTAAACTGAGTTTCATTTATGATGGAGAAATTAAATACTTTAATGACATTCATATGTTGAAGAAATTTGCCATAACCAAACCAGCTCTTCAGGATATTCTCAGACCTATTCTCCATAATGACCAACCCAATCCTATACCACAAAAATAAACTCACTCAGAAACTTCGGATCAAACTCCAATTTCCACACTTGCAAAAGGATTAAAAATGGCCACTGGACTTTTGAAAAACTCGATACCCAGAACTTCACCAGACTTATCAATATTCTCCATTAATGTGAATGGCTTAAACTGTCCTCTAAAGAGGAATACGTTAGCTGACTGGATACAAAAGCTCAGGCCAGATATATGTTGCACACAAGAGTCATATCGTAACCTAAAAGAGAAATACAGACTAAGGGTGAAAGGATGTTCGTCCATATTTCAGGCAAATGGTAATCAGAAAAAAGCAGTTGTTGCAATTTTATTTGCAGATACAATAGGCTTTAAACCAAAAAAAGTAAGGAAGGACAAGAATGGTCACTTCGTATTTGTTAAGGGTAATACTCACTATGATGAGATCTCAATTATTAATATCTATGCACCCAAACAGAATGCACCTCAATTTATAAGAGAAACTCTAACAGACATGAGCAACTACATGTCCTCCAGCTCCATAATCGTTGGAGATTTCAAATCTCCTTTGGCACAATTGGATCGAACCTCCAACAGAAAGCTGAGCAAAGAAATCTTAGATTTAAACCTAACCATCCAACATTTGGATTTAGCAGACATCTACAGAACATTTCATCCCAACAAAACTGAATACACATACTTCTCATCAGCCCATGGAACTTACTCCAAAATCGATCACATCTTAGGTCACAAGTCTAACCTCAGTAAATTTAAAGGAATAGAAATTATTCCATGCATTTTCTCGGACCACCATGGAATAAAACTCGAGCTGAGTAACAACAGGAATCTGCATTCTTATACAAAAATATGGAAGTTAAATAACCTTATGCTGAATGATAGCTGGGTCAGAGATGAGATTAAGAAAGAAATTGCCAATTTTTTAGAACAAACCAAAGTGAAGACACGAACTATCAGAACATCTGGGACACCACAAAGGCAGTTCTAAGAGGAAATTTATACCACTGCAAGCCTTCCTCAAGAGAATGGAAGAGAGGAAGTTAACAACTTAATGGGACTTCTCAACCAACTGGAAAAGGAAGAATATTCCAACCCCAAGCCCAGCAGAAGAAAAGAAATAACCAAAATTAGAGCAGAATTAAATAAAATTGAAAACAAAAGAATAATACAACAGATCAATAAATCAAAAAGATGGTTTTTCGAAAAGGTCAATAAAATAGATAAACCTTTGGCCAACCTAATCAGGAAACAAAGAGTAAAATTTCTAATCTCATCAATCAGAAACAACAGAGATGAAATAACGACAGACTCCTCAGAAATACAAAAAATCCTTAATGAATATTACAAGAAACTTTATTCTCAGAAATATGAAAATCTGAAGGAAATTGACCAATACTTGGAAGCACGTCACCTTCCAAGACTTAGCCAGAATCAAGTGGAAATGTTAAACAGGCCCATATCAAATTTGGAAATAGAATCGAACATACAAAACCTCCCTAAAAAGAAAAGCCCAGGACCAGATGGATTCACGTCTGAATTCTACCAAACCTTTAAAGAGGAATTTGTACCTATATTACTTAACCTGTTCCAAAAGGTAGAAAAGGAAGGAAGACTACCCAACACATTCTATGAAGCAAAAATCACCCTGATCCCCAAACCAGGCAAAGACCCAACAAGAAAAGAAAATTATAGACTGATATCACTAATGAATATAGATTCAAAAATATTCAACAAGATCCTAACAGACAGAATCCAGCAACACATCAAACAAATTATACATAATGACCAAGTTGGTTTAATCCCAGGATCTCAAGGCTGTTTCAATATATGTAAATCTATAAATGTAATCCAGCACCTAAACAAATTAAAAAACAAAGACCCTATGATTCTTTCAATCGATGCAGAAAAAGCTTTTGATAATATCCAGCATCCCTACATGATCAGAACACTTAAGAAAATCGGTATACAAGGGACATTTCTTAAACTGATAGAGACCATCTACAGCAAACCCACAGTCAATATCATATTGGATGTAGTTAAATTGGAATCATTTCCACTCAGATCAGGAACCAGACAAGGCTGCCCATTGTCTCCATTGCTTTTTAACATTGAAATGGAAGTTTTAGCCACTGCAATTAGGGAAGAAAAGGTGATCAAGGGTATCCATATAGGGTCAGAAGAGATCAAATTTTCACTCTTCGCGGATGATATGATAGTATATCTGGAAAACTCTAGGGACTCTACTATAAAACTCTTAGAAGTGATAAAGGAATACAGCAGCTTCTCAGGTTACAAAATCAACATTCATAAATTGGTAGCCTTTATATATACCAATAACAGTCAAGTTGAAAAAACAGTTAAGAACTCTATCCCATTCACAGTAGTGCCAAAGAAGATGAAGTATTTGGGAATGTATCTAACAAAGGACGTTAAAGATCTCTATGAAGAGAACTATGAAACTCTAAGAAAACAAATAGCTGAAAATATTGACAAATGGAAAAATATACCATGCTCATGGCTGGAAAGAATCAACATAGTTAAAATGTCTATACTACACAAAGCAATATATAATTTCAATGCAATCCCTATTAAAGCTCCACTGTCATAATTTGAAGATCTGGAAAAAACAATACTTCGTTTTCTATGGAATCAGAAAAAAGCTTGATAGCCAAGACATTACTCAGAAATAAAAACAAACCAGGAGGAATTACGCTACCAGACCTCAGACTATACTACAAATCAATAGTGATCAAAACAGAATGGTATTGGCACAAAAATAGAGAGGTAGATGTCTGGAATAGAATAGAGAATCAAGAGATTAATCCAGCTACTTACCGTTATTTAATCTTTGACAATCCACTTAAAAACATTCAGTGAGGAAAAGATTTCCTATTTAACAAATGGTGCTGGATGAACTATCTGGCAACCTGTAAAAGACTGATAATGGACCCACACCTTTCACCATTAACTAAGATAGAGTTTCACTGGATCAAAGATTTAAACTTAAGACATGAAACTAAAAAAATACTAGAGGAGAGTGCAGGGAAAACCCTTGAAGAAATCGGTCTGGGCGAGTATTTTATGAGGAGGACCCCACGGGCAATTGAAGCAGCTTCAAAAATACACTTTTTGGGACTTGATCAAACTAAAAAGCTTCTGCACAGCCAAGAACACAGTAAGTAAAACAGGCAAACAGCCCTCAGAATGGGAGAAGGTATTTGCAGGTTGTGTCTCCGACAAAGGTTTAATAACAAGAATCCACGAGAACTCAAACGCATTATCCCGAATAGAACAAGGGATCCCATCACTGGCTGGGCAAGGGATTTGAAGAGAAACTTCTCTGAAGAAGACAGGCATGCGGCCTTCAGACATATGAAAAAATGCTCATCATCTTTAATCATCAGAGAAATGCAAATCAAAACTACTTTGAGATACCATCTAACTCCAGTGAGACTAGCCTAAATCACAAAATCCCAAGACCAGAGATGTTGGCGCGGATGTGGAGAAAAGGGAACACTTTTGCACTGCTGGTGGGAATGCAAATTAATACATTCCTTTTGGAAAGAGATATGGAGAACACTTAGAGATCTAAAAATAGATCTGCCATTCAATCCTGTAATTCCT
The DNA here is from genome assembly GCF_027406575.1 of Nycticebus coucang. Taxonomy (NCBI): domain Eukaryota; kingdom Metazoa; phylum Chordata; class Mammalia; order Primates; family Lorisidae; genus Nycticebus; species Nycticebus coucang. The sequence goes on along the minus strand of NC_069805.1, from coordinate 15,584,787 downwards.
CTACTGGGCATATACCCAGAAGACCAAAAATCACGTCATAACAAAGATATTTGTACCAGAACGTTTATTGCAGCCCAATTCATAATTGCTAAGTCATGGAAGAAGCCCAGGTGCCATTCGATTCACGAATGGAATATGATGCAGCCTTAAAGAAAGATGGAGACTTTACCTCTTTCATGTTTACATGGATGGAGCTGGAACATATTCTTCTTAGTAAAGTATGTCAAGAATGGAAAAGAAAATACCCAATGTACTCAGCCCTACTATGAGACTAATTTAGGCTTTTCACATGAAAGCTATAAGCCAGTTACAAAGTAAGAATAGGGGTATGGGGGAAAGGGAGGGGAGAGATGGCGGGGTGTGTAGAGGGAAGGGATTGGTGGGATTACACCAGTGGTTCATCTTACATGGGTATATGTGAAACTTAGTAAATGGTCTGTGAAGCTAGTGAATGAAGCCCCATGATCATATCAATGTACACAACTATGATTCAATTAAAAAAAGAAGGTTCCATTTCTTCACACCTTCACCAAAAAAAAAGTAAATAATAAAAAAAATCATCAAACTTAAATGATTCCATGCAGTTTTGTCAGCTGTGATGCAGCTTCTCTCAAACTCTTGTACAAAATCTCAACTGGACACTAATGAATGCCCCTGATTAGGTAATTTCTTACTTAGAGTTCAATGATTTTTGCCACACATATGTAGTACAATATTTGGATGCTTTGGGAGGCCAAGATGGGCTTCTCCCTTGAGCACACATGTTGGAGACAAGGCTGAGCAACAGTTAGACAATGCCATCCCCAAATTTCCACCCAATTTCTGCTGAAATCGAAAAGGTATTCAAGTGCTGTGCCCCTGGCCTTTAGTTCCAGCTACTCCAGATAACATGTTCCAGCTTCCTCCACATAAACATGAAGGAGGTAAAGTCAACATATTTTTTCCTTTTTTATTGTTAAATCATAGCTGTGTACATTAGCGCAAAATCTGCATAAGATTCCACAGTGTACATACACCACAATTTATTAAACTATTCATGTGTCAAAGGGCACTTTGATTTCTTGCATGACTTAGCAATAAACATTCTAGTGAAAATATCGTTCTTGTAACATGGTTTTTGTTTCTCTGGTTATACACTTAATAGGGGAATTGAATGATCGAATGGCAGGCCTATTTTTATATCTCTATGTGATCTCCAAACATCTATCCAAAAGGATCCCATTAGTTTGCATTCTGAGTGCAGAAGAGTTCCTGTATTTCCACATCCATGCCAACATCTATGGTTTTGGGATTTTGTGATGAAGACTAATTTTACAGGAGTTAGATGATATCTCAAAGTGGTTTGATTCGCATTCATCTGATGATTAAGGATGAAGAGCATTTTTCCATGTGACTGTAGGCCATGCATCTGTCTTATTCAGAGATTTCTCTTCAAGTCCCCTGCACACTCTGAGATATGATCACTTGTTCTTTTCTTGCTAATATGTTTGAGTTATCTGTGTATTCTGGTTATTAAACCTTTTTCAGAGACATAAACACAAAATATCTTCTCCCATTCTGAGGGATGTCTGCTTATTTTATTTACTGTGTTCTTTACTGTGCAGACATTTTTTAGATTGATCAGATTCTTGTAATGAATATGTGGTGTTGCTACAATTCCCTTAGGTGTCCTTCTCATAAAATATTTCCCCAGATCTATTTCTTCAAGGGTTTTCTCTGCATTTCTTCTAGCATTTTTATAGTTTCATGTCTTAAGTTTAAGTCTTTAATCTAGTGAGAGTCTATCTTTCTTAATAATGAAAGTGTGTGTTTAGTTTCCACCTCCACCATATTCAGCCAGAGCCCTACTTCATAGAGCCACATGCACCACCCTACATCTAATATTTATAAAAGTGTTCATGAATAAGATATGTTGCCTCTGTCAAAAACCTTTTCTGTGTCTCTTGTGGCAACCATATGGTTTTTGTTATTGATTCTATTAATGTAGGGTTCTATTTACTGATTTTATTATATTTAACTCTACTGTAAATTCCAGTAATAAATCACACTTAACATTCATGAATTAAATATTTTGTATGGTATCGTATTTTTCCTGCAACTATACATAATCTCTCTTATAGATTGGATACTGTGTTTACACCTTTGCTCCAGAAAAATATGTTGGTATCATCATTTTTCAAAAAAATGCAACATAATTGGCTCAAGTGATCGTTTAGAGTTCATGATAACAGCATCTGAGAGTACAGGTCCATGCCGCCACTGCTGGGAAAGATTTGTCATTATTTCTTGGACAAGTGGGGTCTTACTATATTTCTCACTTTTGTCTGAAACCCCTTAACTTCCAGTGACCTTTCTCACTCGGCTTCTGAATTTTTGGAATAATATGTGTGAACTATGGTGATCATACATGCTTAATTATTGTTGAAATTTTTTCTCAGTAATCCTCATAGATAACAGCCCACAGATTTAAAAACAACAACTCTATTCAAATATAATTTGCAGACTGCACAATTCAGCCAATGCATTTATAGAGTTCAAGACTATACAATCAGGGATCAGTTGTACAGTTTGTTTCTGTATTACTAGAGAAGTTTCCCTTAAGATATAGAGGAGAGTGATTGAGGAATGAAATAATAAAGAGAACAAGGGAATGAGAGAGAGAGAGAAAGAATTGGAGGAAGTAAGGATAAAGTGAGGAAAGAGCAAATGGAAGGAGGAATGGAGGGAAAGAAAGAAAGAGAAAATCACCTAACTTGGTGGCTCACACTTATAATTCCAGCCCTCTGGCAAGTTTAGAGGAGTGTAGTTTGTTAACGATGTGGTTCTGAGAATGGACTGACCAAGTGTGAGAATCTGTCTCTACTAAAAAAGGGGAAATCATCTAGGCATTGAGAATGGCACCTATGGTCCTAGCCACATGGGTGTCTCAAGCAGGAGGATTTCCTGAATCGTGGAGATTGAGGTTGCTATGATCTAAGCTAAAGCCACACAAAACTAGCCTGGGCCACATATGGAAATCATATCTCACAAATACCCATACACACACAAATGCAAAGACAAATCAACAAATGAACAAACAAAGATTTTCATCATGTAAAAAGACAAGAATTACCTTGATGGTTCAAAAAAAGTAGACACGCTTAAGACCTCTGAAACTATACTCAAACTGAGGCTGCAGTCAGGCATAAGCATAGTAAATACGTAAGCTTCTCTCAAATGGATATTTTGGGGCAGGTGTCAAAAAGGTTCTTGAAATATCATGCCAGGGGTGTTGCCTGAGACAAAGTGGGTATGGCACTGGCCCCATGTTATTTTATTTCCCTCTCTAGAATTGGCTTGTTTTGGACTGAAGGTGTCCTACAAAATGTCTTCTCCAAAAATCCGGTTAGGCAATGTGTCTAAAGGTCTATGGTATACCTGCACTTATTACTTTTGACCCTGGGAAATATCTGCCCATCTGGAAATTTCCAACATTTCAGACGTCCAGGAGAGGTATGTCCAAATTTTTGACTTCTTGGTCACATAGGAAGTAAAAGAGATTTTGGGGGCCTCCTGTTCAATACACAATCACAAATGAAACATGACAAGCAAAAACGAGATGTAAGCATAACTGGTGATACCTGTCAACACATGGAAATGTAAAACAGTCCTGACATAATCGCCATGTATCACCGGGGCCTTAGATTTGGACACTCTTCAAAGCAACTAAAAGCCCCATAGGTAGAACTCAATGAATTTGGCCACAGAAGACTATAATATTTGCTTGCTCTGAGATGCCAAGTTGGGCTGATCCCCTGAGATCAGGGATTGCAGACAAGGCTGAGAAACAACAAGATAACCTCCACCCCCATCACACACCAGTTTTTTACTTAAATAGAAAATGTTGTCAAGGGTTGTGGCCCTTGCTTTTACTTCTGGCTATTCCAGACCTTGAGGCAGGAAGATCCTTTCATTCCAAGAATTGGTTGTTGCTTTGTGCTAGGCTGATGGAAGGACCATCTTGCTGGGGCAACATGAGAGGCTGTCTATTGAAATATAATGAAGAAGAGAAAGAAATAAAAAGAAAGAAAGAAAGAAAGAAAGAAAGAAAGAAAGAAAGAAAGAAAGAAAGAAAGAAAGAAAGAAAGAAAGAAAGAAAGAAAGAAAGAAAGAAAGAAAGAAAGAAAGAAAGAAAGAAAGAAAGGGAAAGGAAAGGAAAGGAAAGGAAAGGAAAGGAAAGGAAAGGAAAGGAAAGGAAAAGAAAGGAAAAGAAAGGAAAGGAAAAAAGAATGGAAAGGAAGAAAGGAAGGAATAAAACAAGCTTCGAAGGAGGCGGCGCCTGTGGCTCAGTCGGTAAGGCACCTGCCCCATATATGGAGGGTGGTGGGTTCAAACCCGGCCCCGGCCAAACTGCAACCAAAAAATAGCCGGGCGTTGTGGTGGGTGCCTGTGGTCCCAGCTGCTCCGGAGGCTGAGGCAGGAGAATTGCTTAAGGCCAGGAGTTGGAGGTTGCTGTGAGCTGTGTGATGTCACGGCACTCTGCAGAGGGCCATAGAGTGAGACTCTGTCTCTACAAAAAAAAAGAAAAAAAAAAAAACTTTGAAAGAAGGGAGGAAAGACAAAAATTTGATAGGCACAGTTTCCAAGAGCCAAGGTTCAAAGAGATATCAGTATGAAAATGGAATATGGGACTACATAAAGAAGGAGATTTATTGTGGCCCCTGGTGGGGGAAACAAGAAGTTAAGACAAGCTAGTTTTGAATTTGTTCATTAGGGTATTCATAGTCGATCTGTTGGGTAGCTGTTCTCTGGAGATTTCCATTGTCTGGGTCAGACTGATTGGGGCAAGGGAATATTTTCCAGATTGAAGGAGTTCAAGAAAAGAGTGAAAGGTACACACTGGATCTTTTACTGTGACTATGAAAAGCCTGAATTGAGTCAAGAATTCATTGTGTGTGCAGTTTTCAGTGATTCCAAGAGTCTAGAATATGAAAGGGTCAAAGTTAAGTTAAAACCAAAGGGTTGATTAATGAAGGTGGTAAGAAAATAATTTCTCTATGAGAGAATAATTTCTCTAGTTGACATCTAATCTATGGAAATATTTTCAACTCTAGATCTGACATCAAAATATAAAAAATGAGTGGTAAGTTCACTACTAGTGTTTTTCTCCATTTTCGTACTGAGATATAGTCTCATTTTATTGCCCTCCGTAGAGTGCCCTGGCATCATATCTCAGTAAATTTCCAGTATTGCCATTAAATGAAACTTTCCCCTCAGCTGGGACTCTCAGCCCCTGTATAATATCTGGCCATTTTTTATTATTAAGAGATGGAGATCTCACTAGTGCTCAGGCTTGTCTCCAATTCACAAAGTCAGGCAATCCAACTGACGGGACTTCTCAAAGTGCAAAGATACAGGTATGAAGCACCACTTCTGGCTACTAATCATAGTTACAAAAATATCACAAAATCAGTGTCTGGAATGGTGGCTCACACTTGTAATTTTAACACTCTGGGAAGCAGAAAAAGGTAGTCCAAAGTAACTGGGCAATGTGGGAGAGTACCTTAACTCCCAGATGCTCAGGAGCTTGAGGATATAGGTGCTGTGTATTCAGGAGTTTGAGATTGCAGTTAGCTATGATAATGTCAGGGCATTCTACCCAGGAGGAAGTTGTCAGACTGTGTCTCAAGAAAAAAGAAAATAACACCTTCAACAGTATCGAATAATATGTCTTTTATGTCAATTCACGGTATCCTGTGTGTTATGTGATATAGGGTTGACAGTCTCTCAAGTACTCTCACAACCTGGTTACGTCTTACGCTGTGAGTCTTTTTTAGCACCTCAAGTTTTGAAAAAAATTGTGAAGTTCCTTTGTTGAAATAAGTAGTTCTCCTGTGGAAAGTATACAATTCTGTGTTTCTTAGTATAGTCAAACAATTGTACAGCTATCATCACAATCTAATTTTAGAACTTTGTCTTCTCCTTCCACACAATGAATGTCAATACTTATTAGCAGTCACTTTCACTTCCCTACAACTCTCCCCAGCCTGCCCCCTACTCCGAGCTGACAATTGGCCTTCTCCTCATGTTTTCTTCTGAGTTCAGTAATGTTAAGTGTGCTCTTTCGTCAGTAGCCTTGTTCTCTTACCGGAACGATTTTAAGGTTCATTTCTATTTAACATAAATGTGCCCTTCGTTTTTTCTAATTGTTGAAAAACATTCCATTGTGTGAATACAGCACATTACATGTATTCACTCATCTGTAAATTCCATTGTGAGTCCTGAAGACCATCCCTTCTCATCTAAGATATTTTGTTGGTGTTCTTATACTTTGGCTGGGGCAGAGTTTGAACCCAGCACCCTCTATATATGGGGCCTGTGCCATACTCACCCTCATCTAATATTTTTAAAAGATTTTATCTACAAGGTATGTTGCCTCTTTCAATAGCATTTTCTGTGTCTCTTGAGGAGACTGTGTGGTTTTCCATATTGATTCTATTAATGTAGTGTGTTCCATTAGTTGATTTTCCCATATTGAGCTGGACTGGCAATCCTGGTTATAAATTTCATTTAGGATATATGTATAAAATATTGTTTATGTTACTGGAATTTTACTGCACCTATACAGTACCTCTTCTACATTGGATACTGCGTTTCCACCTTTACTGCAGAAAAATACATTGATACCATCATAGCTCAAGGAAATGCAAGCTGCTAAGTTCAAGGCATCCTCCTTAGTTTAGGATTCTCAGAAGCTGAGAGTAAAGGACAATGTCACCACTGCTGGGTAAAGTTTCTGCTAATTTCTTGGACAAGTACGGTCTTACTATGCTGCTCAGTCTGCTCTGAAACCGCTTAGCTTTCAGTGATCTTTCTACCTCGGCCTCCGAAGTTGCTTGGCTTATAGGTGTGAGCTATTATGATCATACATTCTTATGTTTTGGTGAAGGTTTTCCTCAATTATTCTCATAGATAACAGTTTGGTATAATAAAAAATAACAACTCTATTCAAATATAATTTACACACTCCACAGTCACCCACTTCGAGTACAGCCTTCAAGATTACACATTCAGTAATGACTTGTATGTTTGTATGTTACTAGAGAAGTTTTGCTTAAGGTGTAAAGGAGAGAATTAGAGGTAAGAAAGGAATTAATAAAAAAAGGAAAGGAGAGAATAAGTTAATGAGAGAAAGAATTGGAGGAAGGAAGGATAAAGTGAGGGAGGGGTAAAGAAAGGGTTGGATGGAGGGAAACAAAGAAAGAGAAAATTACCAAACTTTGTGGCTCACACCTATATTCCCAGCCCTCTGGCACGCTGAAATAAACAGAGTTCTTGAATGAGTGGGTGCTGAGAATGAACTGAGAAGGTATTGGATGCTGTCTCTACTAATCAGTGAAAAATCATCTAGGCATATGCGACAGGCATCTATAGTCCTAGTCACATGGGAATCTCATTCAGGAGGATTGCATAAATCATGGAGGTCAGGTTGCTGTGATCTAGTCATAGGCCACAAAAATCTAGCCTGGACCACAAACAGGAACCGTATCTCAAAATACTCATACACACACACACACACACACACACACACACACACACACACACACACACACACGAAAAAAGAAACCAACAAACCAAGAAACCAACCAAGATTTTCATCATTTAAAAGATCAGAATTATCTTGATGGTTCAAGCAAAATAGCCATCATTAAGTCCTAAAAACTATGAATAAATTGAGGGTGTAGCCAGCCATAGTGTATTGTTAAGCTTCTCTCAAATGCATGTTTTGGGGTAGGTGTCAAACAGGTGCTTGAAAAAGCATTCTAGAGGCATTGCCTGTGTAAAGTGGATAGGTTACCAGTTCTATTCAATGAGGCTGGAGGGATCAAATACAGCCCAGGCCAAATTGCAAAAAAGAATAGCCAAATGTTGTGGTGGGGTCCTGTAATTGTGGCTACTCTGGAGGCTGAAGCAAATGAATCACCTAAGTTCAAGAGTAGGAGCTTTCTGTAAGTTGTGATGCCACAGTACACTACAGAGAGTGAGAAAGTGAAACTCTTTTTCCAAAAAATAAAAAAGCATAATAATAATAATAATAACAACATTCTACGTAAGTGCCTCCATGAAGTTATTTTAGCTTTGATGCAGCTTGAGTCACACTGCTGTACAAAATCTAAACTGTTCTGTCAGCCTAGTACCACTAATCACCACTATCAGTAAAATTAATAAGGCACAAATGGGAGATCACTTCTGTGTTGATGGAAAGCTAAGAAGTGTCCTGGTTCAAACACTTGAGGGTTACCAGTAGAAGTGAGCAGAAAAGGCCACTTCGTATCTTTAAACAGAAGCCTGGATCCCAGACCATTACAGGATGAAGCTACTACATGGTCACTATGGATGACATCACAATGAGTGTTTCCATGGGTTACCATGTTTATACTTAAATTTATTCCTGCTAAGCATATGTAGTGGCTATATGAGTTTGGGCTTGGGTTTAAACTGTTAGAAAAAAGTGGTGTTCTGTTCTTCGCACTAAATTTCTGCTTCCAAAACTCTGTAAACCTAGGGAAGGGATTCAACATTTCCTTTCCTTTTCATGTCATGGATTTGTAAGCATGTGAAAAGTGTGTGATTTATACCTAGTTCTGCCCTGGGATGTTACACACCAATAACCCAAGCCCAAAGATCAGACAGTGATTTCACAGACTTGACAGGTATGTTACACCATTCCCAGTTCTACTTTTCCTTATATTTTATTTCTTTATCTAGAAAAGGTTTCTTTTAGACAGTAGGTTTTTTATGGGAGGTCCTGTCTTGAAATCTGGTTAGGCAATGTGTCCCATAGTGTACATCATACCTGCAGTTATTTATGTTGATCATGGGAAATATCACCCTACCTATCACCCTATTTCTAACATTTCTGATCTCCATGCCCAATGTGTCCAAACTTTTGTCTTCTTGGCCACATAGGAATTAGAAGAGTTGTTTGGGATCACATGCTCAATGCAAAATTACTAATGGAACATGATAAGCCAAAAAGAGATGTGGGCATAATTGTGATGATATCTGCCACAAAGGATATCCAAAATCATCCTGACATTATCCCTATGTGTCACTGGGGCCTGAGGATTGGACACTCTTTGAATGTGACACAATTGTATAGCTATCATCACAATCTAATTTTAGAACTTTGACTTCTCCCCACACACAAATAATGCCAATACCTACTAGCAGTCACTTTCATCATGCCCACCATCCTCTTCCATCTGCCCCTTATTTCTAGCAGAAAATTGGTCTTGTCTTGATGTTTTATTTTGAGTTTAGTCATGCTCTGTGTGGTCTTTTGTAAGTGGCCTTTTTCCTTTATCAGAATCATTTTAAGGTTCATTTCTATTGTGATGTTAATAAGGACTTCATTCATTTGATGGTTGAAAAATATTCCATTGTGGGAATATAGCACATTATATGAATCCAATCATCTGTAAATGCCCCTATTCCTAGCAGACATCTAGTTTTGTCTTGATGTTTTCTTCTGAGTTCAGTCATGCCCTGTGTAGTCTATTTTTTTAAATTAAATAATGGCTGTGTACATTGATATGATCATGGGGCAACATATACTGTTTTTATAGACCGTTTGACACATTTTCATCAAATTGTTTAACATAGCCTTCCTGGCATTTTTTTTGGTTATTGTATTAAGACATTTATATATTCTACATTTACTAAGATTCTTTTTTTTATTTTTTTATATTTTTATTAAATTATAGCTGTGTACATTAGTATGATCATGGGGCACCATACACTTGGTTCATAGACCGTTTGAAACATTTTCATCACACTAGTTAACATAGCTTTTGTGACATTTTCTTAGTTATTTTGCTAAGACCTCTACATTCCACATTTACTAGGATTCACATATACCCTTGTAAGATGCACCGCAGGATAGATCCAAACCTTTTCAGTGTCTCTTGAGGTCACAATGTGGCTTATTGTTTCCAATAATGTAGGTGTGTTCTTTTAGTTTATTATCTGACATATATGTAGATGAGAAATCCTGGTAATAAATTGCATTTGGGATACTAATATAAAACATTTTGTATGCAACCAGAATTTTTCTGCACATATACAGTACATATCTTCTAGTTTTGGTCCTGAATTTCCCCTTTGCCCCAGAAAAATACATTGGTATCATCTAACTCAAGGAAATGCAAGCTGTTAAGCTCAAGTGAGTCTGTTGAGTTTATGCTTCTTAGCATCAGATAGTACAGCCCTATGCCACCATAGATGAGGAAATTTGCACTTATTTTTGGTCAAGAGAGGTTTTAATATTTTGCTAAATCTGGTCAGAATCAACATTGCTTCCAGTGATTTTTCTACCTTAACATCGGAATTTGCTGGGATGATAGGTGTGAGGTCATTGTGCTCATCCATGTTTATAACTTGGTGAAACTTTTTCTTTTTCTTTTTTTTAATTAAATCATAGTTGAGTACATTGATATGATCATGAGACATCATTTATTAGCTTCACAGACTGTTTGACACACTTTCATGACACTGGTTTTAATAGTTTGCTAAATCTGTTCTGAACCGACTTAGCTTCCAGTGATCTTTCTGCCTAAGCATCAGAATTTGCTTGGTTTATAGGTGTGAGGTCATTGTGCTCATCCATGTTTATAATTTGGTGAATCTTTTTCTTTTTTTTTTTATTAAATCATAGTTGTGTACATTGATATGATAATGGGGCATCAGTCACTAGCTTCCAGACCGTTTGACACACTTTTATCACACTGATTTACATAGCCTTCCTGGCATTCTCTCAGTTACTGTGCCAAGACACTTACATTTCACATTTACAAAGTTTCACATATATCCTTGTAAGATGCACTACAGGTGTAATCCCACCAATCCGCTTCCCTCTATCCACCTCCTCTCTTCCTCTCCTCCCTTTCGCCCTTCCCCTATTCTTAGGTTGTAACTGAGTTATGGCTTTCATGTAAAAACCCTCAATTAGTTTCATAGTAGGGCTGAGTACATCGGGTACTTTTTCTTCCATTCTTGAGATACTTTACTAAGAATATGTTCCAGCTCCATCCATGTAAACATGAAAGAGGTAAAGTTTCCATCTTTCTTTAAGGCTGCATAAAATTCCATGGTGTACATATACCACAATTTATTAATCCATTCGTGGATCGATGGACATTTGGGCTTTTTCCATGACTTAGCAATTATGAATAGGGCTGCAATAAATATTCTGGCACAAAAATCTTTGTTATGATGTGAATTTTGGTCTTCTGGGTATATGCCCAGTAGAGGGATTACAGGATTGAATGGCAGATCTATTTTCAGATTTCTCAGTGTTCTTGATATTGCTTTCCAAAAGAAATGTATTAATTTGCATTCCCACCAGCAGTGCAAAAGTTTTCCCTTTTCTCCACATCCACGCCAACATCTCTAGTCTTGGGATTTGTGATGTAGGCTAGTCTCACTGGAATTAGATCATATCTCAAAATAGTTTTGATTTGCATTTCTCTGATGAATAAAGATGATGAGCATTTTTTCATGTCTGAAGGCCACACTCCTGTCTTCTTCAGAGAAGTTTCTCTTCAAATCCCTTGCCCAGTCTGCGATGGGATCCCTTGTTCTATTCTTGCTAATGCATTTGAGTTCTCTGTGGATTCTGGTTATTAAACCTTTGTCGGAGACATAAACTGTAAATATCTTCTCCCATACTGAGGGCTGTTTGCTTGCTTTACTTACTATGTTCTTGGCTGTGAAGAAGCTTTTTAGTTTGATCAAGTCCCAGTAGTGTATTTTTGAAGATGCTTCAATTGCCCAGGGGGTTCTCCTCATAAAATACTCGCCCAGACCGATTTCTTCAAGGGTTTTCCCTGCACTTTCTTCGAGTATTTTTGTAGTTTCATGTCTTAAGTTTAAATCTTGAATCTAGTGAGAGTCTATCGTAGTTAATGGTGAAGAGTGTGGTTCCAGTTTCAGTCTACAGTAGGTTGCAAGCCAGTTCACCCAGCACTATTTGTTAAATAAGGAATTTTTCCCCGCTGAATGTTTTTAATTGGCTTGTCAAAGATTAAATAATGGTAAGTAGCTGGATTCATCTCTTGTTTCTCTATTCTGTTCCAGACATCTACTTCTCTGTTTTTGTGCCAATGCCATGCTGGTTCGATCACTATCGATTTGCAGTATAATCTAAGGTCTTTTAGCGTACTTCCTCCTGATTTGTTTTTATTTCTGAGTAATGTCTCGGCTATTCGAGTTTTTTTCTGATTCCATATAAAACGAAGTAGTGTTTTTTCAAGACCTTAAAAGTATGACAGTGGAGCTTTAATATAGATTGCATTGAAATTATATTTTACTTTGGGTAGTTTAAAAGGTAGAACATTTTAACAATATTGATTCTTTAGAGCCTTGAGCGTGGTATGTTTTTCCATTTGTTAATATTTTCAGCTATTTCTTTTCTTAGTTTTGTAGTTCTCTGTACAGAGATCTTTCACGTCCTTTGTTAGATAAATTTCCAAATATTTCATCTTCTTTGGCACTACTGTGAATGGAATAGAGTCCTTAAATGTTTTTTCAACTTTACTATTGTTGGTATTTATAAAGGCTACCAATTTAGGAATATTGATTTTGTTACCTGAGACCCAGCTGTATTCCTTGATCACTTGTGTTTTGTAGTAGAGTCCTTAGTGTTTTCCAGATGTACTATCAGATTATCTGTGAAGAGCGAAAGTTTGATCTGTTCTTACCCTATATGTATACCCTTGATTGCCTTCTTTTTCCTAATTGTGATGACTAAAACGTCCATTAAAATGTTTTAAAGCAATGGAGACAATGGTACGCCTTGTCTGATTATTGATTGGAGTGGAAATAATTCCAATTTACTCCATTCAATATCATTTTGGCTGTTGGTTTGCTGCAGATGGTCTCTATCAGTTTAAGAAATGTCCCTTCTATAACGATTTTCTTAAGTGTTATCATGAAGGGATCCTGGATATTATCAAAAGCTTTTTCTGCATCGATTGAGAGAATCATATGGTCTTTGTTTTTTACTTTGTTTATGTGCAGAATTAAGTTCATAGATTTACATATATTGAACCAGCCTTGAGACCCAGGGATAAAACCAACTTGGTCAAGATGTATAATTTGTTTGATGTGTTGCTGGATTCTGTTTGTTAGGATCTTGATAAATATTTTTGCATCTATATTCATTAGTGATATTGGTATATATTTTTCTTTTCTTGTTGGTTATTTTCCTGGTTTGGGGATCAGGGTGATATTTGCTTCATAGAACGTGTTGGGTAGTCTTCCTTCTTTTTCTACCTTTTGGAACAGGTTGAGTAATATAGGTACTAATTCCTCTTTAAAGATTTGGTAGAATTCTGAAATGAATTCTGTTCCCAAGCTTTTCTTTTTAGGGAGGTTTTGTACAGTTGATGCTATTTCTGAACTTGATATAGGCCTGTTCAACATTTCCACTTGATTTCGGCTAAGTCTTGGAAGGTTCCTTGCTTCCAAGTATAGGTCGATGTCCTTCAGATTTTCATACATCTGAGAATAAAGTTTCTTTTAATATTCATTAAAAGATATTTGGATTTCTGACGAATCTGTTGTTATTTTGTCTTTGTTGTTTCTGTTTGATGACATTAGAAATTTTATTTTATGATTAGGTTGGCCAAAGTTTTATCTATTTTATTGACCTTTTTGAAAAACTAACTTTCTTATTTATTGATCTGTTGTATTATTCTTTTTTTTTCAATTTCATTTAATTGTGGTCTAGTTTGTTTATTTCTTTTCTTCTACTGGGTTTGGGGTTGGAATATTCTTCCTTTTCCAGTTGCTTGAGATGCCCCATTAAGTTGTTAAATGCCTAGCTTTCTGTTCTCTTGAGGAAGGCTTGAGGTGCTATAAATTTCCCTCTTAGAACTGCCTTTGCAGTGTCCCAGAGGTTCTGATAATTTGTGTCTTCGTTGTTGTTTTGTTCCAAAAAATTGACTATTTCTTTCTTAATCTCATCTCTGACTCAGCTATCATTCAGCATAAGATTATTTAACTTCCATGTTTTTGTATGTGTATGCAGCTTCCTGTTACTCAGCTCAAGTTTTATTCCATGGTGGTCCGAGAAGATGCATGTAATAATTTCTATTCCTTCAAATTTACTGAGGTAAGACTTGTGACCTAAGACTTGTGACCTAAGATGTGATTGATTTGGGAGTAATTTCCATGGGCTAAAGAGAAGTATGTGTATTCAGTTGTTTTTTGGATGAAATGCTCTGTAGATGTCTGCTAAATCTAAATATTGGATGGTTAGGTTTAAATCTAAGATTTCTTTGCTCAGCTTTTTGCTGGAGGATCGATCCAACACTGCCAAAGGAGTGTTTAAATCTCCGACTATAATGGAACTTCAGAAAATCAAGTTGTTCATGTCTGTTACAGGTTCTCTTTTAAACTGAGGTGCATTCTGGTTGGGTGTATAGATATTAATAATTGAGATCTCATCATATAGAGTAATAACCCTTAACAAATATGAAGTGATCATTCTTTTTCTTCCTTGCTTTTGTTGGTTTAAAGCCTATTTTATCTGCAAATAAAATTACAACACCAGCTTTTTTCTGATTACCTTTAGCCTGAAATATGGATGACCGTCCTTTCACCCTGAGTCTGTATTTGTCTTTTAAGATGTGGATCTTGTATGCAACAAATATATGGCCTCAGTTTTTGTATCCAGTCAACTAACCTATGCCTCTTTAGAGGACAGTTTAAGCAGTTGACATTAATGGAGAATACTGATAAATCTGGTTAAGTTTTACGTATCGAGTTTTTGAAATGTCCAGTGGGCATTTTTAATTATTTTTCCAGTGTGGAAGTTAGAGTTTGATCCAAAGTTTCTGAGTGAGTTTACTTTTGTGGTATACGATTGCGTTGGTCATTTTGGAGGATAGGTCTGAGGATATCCTGAAGAGCTTGTTTGGTTATGGCAAATTTCTTCAACATATGAATGTCATTAAAGTATTTAATTTCTCCATCATAAATGAAACTCAGTTTAGCTGGACACAAGATCCGGGGTTGAAAGTTATTTTGCTTTAAGAAATTAAAAGTCGGTGACCACCCTCTTCTGGCTTGAAAAGTTTCAGCAGAGAGATCTGCAGTCCTTCTAATATTCTTCCTTTTGAAGGTAATGGTTTTCTTTCTCCTGGCAGCTTTGAGAATTTTATTCTTCATATTAACTTTAGTGAAATTAATTATGATATTCCTGGGTGATGTCTTATTGGAGTTTAGTCATGCTGGGGTTCTGAAGCTGTCTGCTATCTTAATTTCAGAATCTCTAGGCATGTCTGGAAAATTATCTTTCATAATTTTATGGAGAATTGCCTCTGTGCCCAACGTGGCCACTTTATCTATTTCTGGAACTCCAATCATTCAAATAATAGCCTTCATCGAATTATCCCATAGATCTCTGAGAGAATGATACACTTTTGCTCTCCATTTCTCTTCCTCTTTGAGAGTTTGGGTTCGTTCAATGGCTTTATCTTCAATGTCAGAAATCATTTTTCTGCTTGCTTCATTCTGTTGCTGAGGGATTCTACTGTATTTTTCATATATTTGAGGGCTGTAAATTCTTGCTTCAGTGTGTGTAAGTCTTTGGTGGTTTTGTCTTTAAATTTGTTAAATTCTTGAGGCAACTTTTGAATTTATTCTTTAATTCCTAATTCTAATTTATTAATCTTGTCTGCAAACCAAATTCTGAATTTGATTTCTAACATCTCAGCTAGTTGTTTATGAATGAGATCTTCAATTACATCTGCTATATATTTCCTTGGGGTGGTTGATCTATTCTGGTTATTCATGTTGCCAGAGTTTTTCCTCCGATTCTGCCCCATGTTTTTTTTACTCCCATTGATTTTTCCCCTGGGACTTTGTTGATGGCCTGTACAGTGTTGTGGCCTGAGAAACTGGGGCTCTATCTGGTGTGGTGTGGCTTAGTGGTTCTGTCTTTTTTTCAGCTGGTTTCTGTTCCACCCTAGTGAAACAGATACTCTGGATTGAAGTCTCAGTTGTGTAGAAATATCAGCAATTAAGTCACCGTGCCCCCCACTGACAAACAATTGGTAAAGAAATATCAAATATTCCTACCACGTGCACCCAGGGTACTTCCTGATTTGTCCTCAGGCAATTGGTTCAGTTCAAAAGGTCCAAATCAATTTTCTTAGTATGCACCTGTCTCAGGTGAGAGAGTTTAAGAGGTCTCTGGGAACTGGATCAAAGGGGTCTGGTGACTACTCTGATGTTTCTTGCTCCAGGGCTGCGGGGAGTCAGGAGGAGTGACCCAGCCAATAGATCAGACTGTGATGGTTGCTGCCTCCTTCCCCACATTGCACCACTCTCACACCCAGTCACTGATAGCCATGTAGTTGGCTGACCCTTCTCCTGGTACTCCAGGAGTTTGAACCTGCCTGAATCAAAGGGAAGTCTGCAAGTCCGTTGCACTCTGCCTGTCTAGCAGGAGGAGGTGAGGTTGACAACCTCAGGCGCTTGATGAAGGTTGGGAGTTTTCACTCAGGTCCAGTCTCCCCACTGATTTATGTTACTGACAGAACAGAACAACTTTGCAATTCCCCTGCAGAAAAGAAGCTGAATTGAGTTCCAAATCAGCTTGTGTTTGCTCTTGTATTGTCAGTAGGCTGACGATCCCCTGAGGGCCAGGTGTGTCTTAGGTTCAGTAAAGGGGACCTCTGGGTCAGCCATGCCCTGGGAGTTTCCCAGGTTTGAAAGTTATAGTTTCCTCAAGCAAATCCTATACTCATAGTCTGTGGTTGTCCAGGGAGACAGGGGGTGTGGCTTCAGAATATTCAGTAGTGAGCCGTAGTGCTAGTGAAAGAGGGCTTCTGTTTTATGCGTCCGGCAACAGCTGCTTTGGTGCAGCTCCCTTTCTTTTCTTCTCCTGTGCCCTCTCTTTTCTCCTGTGCCCCAGAGTTTGCACCAACTGGCTGTAGCCCAGCACTGTCTACACTCCTCGAGCAATCACCTAAGAGTCTGACTTCTGGACAATAGGCCTTCCAGACCTTGGAGCAAGAGCAGATGGAGAGCTGGGAGCCTGGGGTTGAGGGCAGAGAACACACACAGTTTTATGCCTGGCCATATTGTCACCAAAAGACGGCTGCCATGCTGTGCCTCAGGAAAATGCTACTCCCGTGTGGTCCTCTCTCCACCGACCATCCTCTCCTCACTCCCATGCCCCAGATCAGCGCCAACCAGCTGCAGTCGAGGCTTTGTTCACACCCCTCAAGAAATCACCCAAGACTCTGAACTCCTGGGGGACAAGCCTCCTGACCTCATTGTGAGTGGAAGGGAGTGCTGGGAACTCAGAATTCCAGGTAGAGACTATATACAGTTTATGCAGTTTTATGCCTGGCAGGAGGACACTGTGGCACCCTAGAAGGGGCGGTGTGTCCAGCTTTTAGAAGGTCTGTCCCCTGGAGTGTAGTGGTAGTAACTTTGAACTCTGATTGTTTGTGGGGCACTCTGAGCCATTCTCTTGGGGGAGGGGAATCCCGTCCAGTTGGTGATGGATTTGTACCTTTTGTTTGCATCCTTGTGGTCGCAGCTCACCTCAGCAGGGTTGACGTGCATTCTTCAACCTTCTCTCTTAGTGCAGCTCAAATCCACAACGTTAATTGCTGAATTTTTGTCCTTTAACTCTCCTACTGCACGGGAGCCTCTGTGGAAACCTGGCTTCAGTCAGGTTTGTCTTGTCTCCTCCCCCTCTGCTTCTTTCTGGTGCTTGTGTTTCTCTCGAAGATCTGGTGAATCTTTTTCTCTATATTCCTCATAAACAACAATCCATGGTATATATAAAAGAAAAAAAATTAATTCAGATATAATTCACACACTACACAATTCAACAACTTCAAGTATAGAGTTCAAAACTACACATTCAGGAATCACTTGCATAGTTTATGTTTGTTACAAGAGAAATTTCCCTTAACGTGTACAGGACAGAGATAGAAGAAAGAAGAGAATAAAGGAAAGAAAAGAATGGAGAAAGCACGTGAATGAGAGGGAGAGAATTAAAGGAATGATAAATTAAGTGAGGGAGGTTTAAAGGAAGGGAAGGAGGGAGAGAAACAAAGAAAGACAAAATGAGTAAACTTTTTTGTTCATACCTATAATACTAGAGTTTTGTCAGGCTGAGTGGAATTCTTCACTGAGGGTTAGCTGAGAATGTACAGAGCAAGCCTCAGACTCTGTCTTTACCACAAAGAGAAAAGTTATCTATTCATTGCAACAGGAATCTGTATTCCTGGCCACATTGGAGTGTCACGCAGGACGACTGCCACAATCCTTCAGTTTGATGTTGCTATGATCTAGGCTAAGGCCACGAAAAGCTTGTCTGGAACACATTCAGAAAACATACTTCAAAAAATACCCATACACACACAAACTGAAAAAACCACCAACAAATAATTTCATGGGCTCTTGAAATAGCATCTCATGGTTGTTCCCTGTTGCTCAGGGGGAAGGTCACTGGCCCCATATTACAAGGTGATGAGTTCGAACACAGCCCCAGGAAAACTGAAAGAATGTATAGCTAGGTGCTGTAGAGGACGCCTGTAGTTACAGCTACTCAGGAGGCTTAGGGAAAAGAATGGACTTAGCCTAGGAGTAGAATCTTGTAGTGAGCTGTGATGCCACAAAACTCTAGTGAGTGTAAAAAAGTGACACTGTGTCTATAGTATTTAGGTTTTGAAAATATGACATTGTTTCAATAATAAGAATTGCATTATAATTGTATGTTGCTTTGGTATGGACATTTTAATAATGTTGATTCTTACCAGCCATGAGCATAGTTTTTTTTTTTTTTATTTCTTAATGTCTTTAGCTATGGTTTTTCTTAGAGTTTCATAGTTTTCTTTATAGAGATTTTTCACATTCTTTGTTAGGTAAACTTGCAAACATTTCATCTTATTTGGCACTACTGTGAAAGGAATTGTCCTTATTGCTTTCAACTTGAACCTTGTTATTATACATAAGGGTTACAGATTTGTGAGTATTGATGTTGTAACCTAAGACCCTGCTGTATTCCTTGATCCCTTCTAAGAGATTTGAAGTTGAATCTCTGTGTTGGTCCAGATATACAATTGTATCATCTGTGACGAGTGCAAGTTTGATTTCCTCTGACCCTACATGTGTACGCTTGATCACTTTTTATTCTATTCTCTGATGGTGATGACTAAGGCTTCGATTACGATGTTAAAAAGCAGTCGAGAAAATCGCCAACAGTGCCTTGTTCCTGATATGAGTGAAAATGATTTCAATTTAACTCCATTTTATTTTATATTTACAAGGGGTTTGCTGTGATTGACCTCAAAGAGAGAGTCTCATTTTATCACCCTTGGTAGAGTGCCATGGAATTACACAGCTCAAAACAACCTCTAACTCTTGGGCTTATGTAATTCTTTTGCCTCAGCCTGCCTAGAATCTGGAACTACAGGCACCTGCCACAACAACTGCCTATTTTTGCTGTTGTACCTGCAATTTGTCCAGGGCATGTCTGAATCTCCCATCCTTGGTATATGAGACCAGCACCATCCCCACAGGTTCCAACCTTTGCTTAGTTTCTTAGTTGGAGGATCTATACAACATTGCAAAAGAGGTGGTAAAACCCCGAACTATTATGGTGCTTGAGGAAATCAATTTTCTCATGTCTCTCTTATAAATTGAGGTGCACTCTTTTTGGAAGAATAAATGTTAATAATTGAAATCTCATCATGATAATGGTTACGCATTACAAATATGGAGTGCCCATACTTATATTTCCTTATTTTGTTGCTTTAAATCTTACTGTATCTACAAATAAAATTACAAAGCCTGCTTTTCTAATTGTCATTTGCCTGAATTATAGATGATCATATCTTCAAGCTGATTATATGTTTATCTTTTAAGTAAAGAAGAGATTCTCGTATGCAGCAGATAATTGACCTAAGTCCTTGTATCCAGTGAGGCAACGTGTTCCACTTCAGAAGACAATTTAAGTCATTCATATTAATTGAGAGTATTAATAATGCTAGTGATGTTTTGGGTTTCAATTTTTTCAAAAGTCCATTGGAAATTTTTAATTCCTTGCCACTGTAAAAGTTGGAATTGGATCAAAAATTTCTAAGTGAGTTTACTTTGGTGGTAGAGGATTGTGCTTGTCATTATGGATGATAGATCTGAGAATATCTTGGAGAGGTGGTTAGTTATGGAAAATTTCTTCAACAGATGAATGTTGTTGAAGTATTTGATGCCTCTATCATAAATGAAACACAGTTTAGCTGGATACAAAATCCGGTTTTGAAAGGTATTTTGTTTTATAAGCTTAAAGGTGGATGACCATCCTCTTCTAGTTTGAAAATTTTCAGCAGAGAGATCTGCAGTCATTCTAATATTCTTCCCCTTGTATGTTATGCTTTTCTTATGTCTGGATGTTTGCAGAATTTTCTCCTTCATATGAACTATAGTGAGCCTCATTATAATGTGTCTGGGAGATGCTTTATTTGGATTGAGTCCCACTGCGGTTCTCACTGTATGCTATCTGGATTTCTGAATTTCTTGTCTTGATTGGAAAGTTCTCATCAATTTTCTGTTGAAGTAGAACATTTAGTTTTGTTGAAACAACCTTGTTAGCCTCAGGAATTTCCATAAGGTGAATAATATTTTGCTTCAAGTTGGAGGCGGAGCAAGATGGCAGCCGAGTAACAGCTTCCTTGCATCTGGGCACCGTGAGTCTGGGGATATAGGACTCCAAGCATCTCTGGCTGGTGGGAACTGCCTATCATCACTCCTATGAAGATACAGGGAGTCAGCGAGAGACTTCTGGACCCCAAGAGGAGGACTAAAACAGTGGAAAACCGGCAAGTGGTCGTGTGTGTTCAATCCATCTAAACCCGTCCACAACTGTAAGTTCAGTAGCAGTGGGACTGCAAACCAGAAAGGCCTTACCTGTGAACTGATTTGATGTCCTTGGACTTGGCACTGAGATGAACTGCCTTGGGGAAGGCCTGAGCGGGAGTACGGAGAACTTTGGCCGTTGTCTAGGGCCCCAGTCTGAGCCGCTGAGCCAGATGGAGCTAATAGTGTTTCGCGGTGGGTCACACGGATCCATTGTCAGTGATCTGCCCCGGTGAGCTCTGCCCTCAGGGTCGCAGAGCTAGAAACGGGTGGGAGCTGGTAACCCAGCAACCAAGTAGCCTAAGGGTGGGGTCTGAGCCGCCTTGCAGCCCTAACCCTCAGGGGCAGAGTGAGACCGTTTTTGGCACACTGGGTAAATGGACAGCCACTTCAGCAGCGATTCCAGCGACAAAGCTGGGAAAGCTTCTGCTCAGCAAGTTTACAAGTTCAAAGTGCCTTTTAAGTAGGCTGAAGAGAGATTTAGAGTGTCTACCTGCTGGGGTTTGAGAAATCAGCAGTCTCTAGTCGTATCAGAACTGTGACTAACATCTCATACCCCAGAAGACCACGTGTTGCCCAGACAATATTCAATAACATATACAAACTGCTTTGTTTTTGGTTGTGTATTTTTTTCTTTCTTTTTTTTTTTGTTTGGTTGTTTTTTTGTTTGTTTATTTTGACGTTGTCGATGTTCTTTTGTTTTTTTAATTTCAATCTTTCCCACACAGATCCCTTTTTCTTTCTCAATTTTCCTAGTTTAATTATAATTTCCCATTGCTGCCTTTTTTAATAATTTCAACTTCATTTTTGCTAGTGTTTCTACCGATATCATTTGGTTTTTCACCCAATTTTATCCCCATAAAGTTTTCTGTTTGCTTGTTTTGGTTTGATTTATAGCATTTTTGTCTTTCCTCTCTACTTGGTGGAGGTGGGGTACTGTGTCTGATCAGGTTAGCAAAGAGCTGCTGACCTCAAGGGAACCACGCAACTGGGCACCCCCAGAATGTGGGTTTTTTTAAGGTTGTGTACACCTACTGTACACCTATACTGCCCTGTCTCCCTCTTTCAGTGCCTCTCTTCTTTTTGTCAATATTCCTTATACCCACCCCCTCTCCTTTCTCTATCTTTCTTTTTTTTCATATCACTCGGTCCTCCTTTCTTTCATACCCTTTTTTTGCTCTTCAACCTTCTCACCCTTCTGGTCCTGTAACCCTTAGTCCACAGGCACAAGAACTTAAAGAGCAAGAGGAAGTGAAAGGAAAATTAGGGCAAGGAAACAGATAAAAGAAATCACTCATGAGGAAGAATCAGCAGAAAACTCCAGGCAACATGAAGAACCAGTCTAGAACAACCCCACCAAGGGACCATGAGGTAGCTACTGCAGATGATTCCACCAGTATAGAAATGTTAGGAATGACAGAAAGGGAATTTAGAATACACATGTTGAAAACAATGAAAGAAATGATGGAAACAATGAAGGAAATTGCTAATAAAGTGGAAAATAACCAAAAGGAAATCCAAAAACAGAATCAAATAAGAGATGAACGATATGAAAAATATAAAAAGGATATAGCAGACCTGAAGGAACTGAAAGAGTCAATCAGGGAACTTAAAGATGCAATGGAAAGTATTAGCAACAGGTTAGACCATGCAGAAGAAAGAATTTCAGAGGTAGAAGACAAAGTTCTTGAGATAACTCAGACAGTAAAAGAGGCAGAAAAGAAGAGAGAGAAAGCAGAACGTTCACTGTCAGAATTATGGGACTTTATGAAGCGTTCCAACATACGAGTTATAGGAATTCCAGAAGGGGAAGAAGAATGCCCCAGAGGAATGGAAGCCATACTAGAGAATATTATAAAAGAAAATTTCCCAAACATCACCAACGGTTCTGACACACTGCTTTCAGAGGTATATCGGACCCTGGGTTGCCTCAACTCTAACCGAGCTTCTCCAAGACACATTGTGATGAACCTGTCCAAAGTCAAGACAAAAGAAAAGATTCTGCAAGCTGCCAGGAGTAAGCGCCAGTTGACCTACAGGGGCAAATCCATCAGAGTTACCGCAGACTTCTCTAATGAAACTTTCCAAGCAAGAAGACAATGGTCATCTACCTTTAATCTACTTAAACAGAACAATTTGCAGCCCAGAATTCTGTACCCTGCTAAGCTAAGCTTCAAAATTGACGGAGAAATCAAATCATTTATGGATATACAAACATTGAGGAAATTCGCCACAACAAGACCAGCTCTACAGGAAATACTTCAACCTGTTCTGCACACTGACCACCACAATGGATCAGCAGCAAAGTAAGAACTCAGAAGTCAAAGGACAGAACCTAACTTCCACACTGATGCAAAAGATAAAACTAAGCAATGGACTCTCACCAAATAAGACAAATAGAATACTACCACACTTATCAATTATCTCAATAAATGATAATGGCTTAAATTCCACACTGAAGAGACATAGATTGGCTGACTGGATTAAAAAACACAAGCCATCCATTTGCTGTCTGCAAGAAACACACCTGGCTTCAAAAGACCAATTAAAGCTCTGAGTCAAGGGTTGGAAGACAATTTTTCAGGCAAACGGAATTCAGAAGAAAAGAGGAGTTGCAATCTTATTTTCAGATACATGTGATTTAAAGCAACTAAAGTCAAAAAAGACAAAGATGGTGACTTTATATTGGTCAAGAGAAAACTACAACAAGAAGACATTTCCATTCTAAATATTTATGCACCCAATTTAAATGCTCCCAGATTCTTGAAGCAGACCTTTCTCAGACTGAGCAATATGATATCTGATAATACCATCATAACAGGGGACTTTAACACACCTCTTACAGAGCTGGACAGATCCTCTAAACAGAAATTAAACAAAGATGTAAGAGATTTAAATGAGACCCTAGAACAACTATGCTTGATAGACGCATATAGAACACTCCACCCCAAAGATAAAGAATATACATTCTTCTCATCACCCCATGGAACATTCTCCAAAATTGATCATATCCTGGGACACAAAACAAATATCAACAGAATCAAAAGAATTGAAATTTTACCTTGTATCTTCTCAGAACATAAGGCACTAAAGGTGGAACTGAACTCTAACAAAAATGCTCAACCCCACCCAAAGGCATGGAAATTAAACAATCTTCTGTTGAATAACAGATGGGTGCAGGAAGAAATAAAACAGGAAATCATTAACTTCCTTGAGCATAACAACAATGAAGACACAAGCTACCAAAACCTGTGGGATACTGCAAAAGCAGTTTTTTTTTTTGTTTTTTTTTTTTTTTATTGTTGGGGATTCATTGAGGGTACAATAAGCCAGTTACACTGATTGCAATTGTAGGGTAAAGTCCCTCTTGCAATCATGTCTTGCCCCCATAAAGTGTGACACACACTAAGGCCCCACCCTCTTCCCTCCATCCCTCTTTCTGATTCCCCCCCCATAAACTTAATTGTCATTAATTGTCCTCATATCAAGATTGAGTACATAGGATTCATGCTTCTCCATTTTTGTGATGCTTTACTAAGAATAATGTCTTCCACTTCCATCCAGGTTAATACGAAGGATGTAAAGTCTCCATTTTTTTTAATAGCTGAATAGTATTCCATGGTATACATATACCACAGCTTGTTAATCATTCCTGGGTTGGTGGGCATTTAGGCTGTTTCCACATTTTGGCAATGGTAAATTGAGCTGCAATAAACAGTCTAGTACAAGTGTCCTTATGATAAAAGGATTTTTTTCCTTCTGGGTAGATGCCCAGTAATGGGATTGCAGGATCGAATGGGAGGTCTAGGTTGAGTGCTTTGAGGTTTCTCCATACTTCCTTCCAGAAAGGTTGTACTAGTTTGCAGTCCCACCAGCAGTGTAAAAGTGTTCCCTTCTCTCCACATCCACGCCAGCATCTGCAGTTTTGAGAGTTTTGAGAGGAAAATTCATCACTTTAGATGCCTACATTCGAAAAACAGAAAGAGAGCACATCAACCATCTCACAAGAGATCTTATGGAATTGGAAAAAGAAGAACAATCTAAGCCTAAACTCACTAGAAGAAAAGAAATATCCAAAATCAAATCAGAGATCAATGAAATTGAAAACAAAAGAATCATTCAGAAAATTAATGAAACAAGGAGTTGGTTTTTTGAAAAAATAAATAAAATAGATAAACCATTGGCCAGACTAACTAGAAATAGAAAAGTAAAATCTCTAATAACCTCAATCAGAAACGATAAAGGGGAAATAACAACTGATCACACAGAGATACAAGAGATCATCTCTGAATACTACCAGAAACTCTATGCCCAGAAATTTGACAATGTGAAGGAAATGGATCAATATTTGGAATCACACCCTCTCCCTAGACTTAGCCAGGAAGAAATAGACCTCCTGAACAGACCAATTTCAAGCACTGAGATCACAGAAACAATAAAAAAGCTTCCAACTATAAAATGCCCTGGTCCAGATGGCTTCACTCCAGAATTCTATCAAACCTTCAAGGAAGAGCTTATTCCTGTACTGCAGAAATTATTCCAAAAAACTGAGGAAAATGGAATCCTCCCCAACACATTCTATGAAGCAAACATCACCCTGATACCAAAACCAGGAAAAGACCCAAAGAAAAAGGAGAATTTCAGACAAATCTCACTCATGAATATAGATGGAAAAACTCTCAACAAAATCCTAGCCAATAGATTACAGCTTATCATGAAAAAAGTCATTCATCATGATCAAGTAGGCTTCATCTCAGGGATGCAAGGCTGGTTTAACATACGCAAGTCCATAAAAGTTATCCACCATATTAACAGAGGCAAAAATAAAGACCATATGATCCTCTCAATAGATGCAGAAAAAGCATTTGATAAAATCCAGCATCCTTTTCTAATTAGAACACTGAAGACTATAGGCATAGGTGGCACATTTGTAAAACTGATTGAAGCTATCTATGACAAACCCACAGCTAATATTTTACTGAATGGAGTAAAACTGAAAGCTTTTCCTCTTAAAACTGGAACCAGACAAGGTTGTCCTCTGTCACCTTTACTATTCAACGTAGTGCTGGAAGTTCTAGCCAATACAATCAGGCAAGACAAGGAAATAAAGGGAATCCAAATGGGAGCAGAGGAGGTCAAACTCTCCCTCTTTGCTGATGACATGATCTTATACTTAGAGAACCCCAAAAACTCAACCACAAGACTCCTAGAAGTCATCAAAAAATACAGTAATGTTTCAGGATATAAAATCAATGTCCACAAGTCAGTAGCCTTTGTATACACTAATAACAGTCAAGATGAGAAGCTAATTAAGGACACAACTCCCTTCACCATACTTTCAAAGAAAATGAAATACCTAGGAATATACATAACGAAGGAGGTGAAGGACCTCTATAAAGAAAACTTGGTAAATGTAGAATGTAAATGTTTTGGCACAGTAACTGAGGTAATGCCGGAAAGGCTATGTTAACCACTGTGATAAAAATGTGTCAAATGGTGTATGAAGTGAGTGTATGATGCCCCATAATCATATCATTGTATACAGTTATGATTTAATAAAAAAATTAAAAAAAAAAGAAAACTATGAAATCCTCAGAAAGGAAATAGCAGAGGATTTTAACAAATGGAAGAACATACCATGCTCATGGATGGGAAGAATCAACATTGTTAAAATGTCTATACTTCCCAAAGCAATCTACCTATTCAATGCCATTCCTATCAAAGTACCTATATCGTACTTTCAAGATTTGGAAAAGATGATTCTGCGTTTTGTATGGAACCAGAAAAAACCCCGTATAGCTAAGGCAGTTCTTAGTAACAAAAATAAAGCTGGGGGCATCAGCATACCAGATTTCAGTCTGTACTACAAAGCCATAGTGGTCAAGACAGCATGGTACTGGCACAAAAACAGAGACATAGACACTTGGAATCGAATTGAACACCAAGAAATGAAACTACCATCTTACAACCACCTAATCTTTGATAAACCAAACAAGAACTTACCTTGGGGGAAAGACTCCCTATTCAATAAATGGTGTTGGGAGAACTGGATGTCTACATGTAAAAGATTGAAACTGGACCCACACCTTTCCCCACTCACAAAAATTGATTCAAGATGGATAAAGGACTTAAATTTAAGGCATGAAACAATAAAAAGCCTCAAAGAAAGCATAGGAAAAACACTGGAAGATATTGGCCTGGGGGAAGACTTCATGAAGAAGACTGCCATGGCAATTGCAACAACAACAAAAATAAACAAATGGGACTTCATTAAACTGAAAAGCTTCTGTACAGCTAAGGACACAATAACCAAAGCAAAGAGACAATCTACACAATGGGAAAGGATATTTGCATATTTTCAATAAGACAAAAGCTTGATAACCAGGATCTATAGAGAATCAAATTAATCCACATGAAAAAAGCCAACAATCCCTTATATCAATGGGCAAGAGACATGAATAGAACTTTCTCTAAAGACGACAGACGAATGGCTAACAAACACATGAAAAATTGTTCATCATCTCTATATATTGGAGAAATGCAAATCAAAACAACCCTGAGATATCATCTAACCCCAGTGAGAATGGTCCACATCACAAAATCTCAAAACTGCAGATGCTGGCGTGGATGTGTAGAGAAGGGAACACTTTTACACTGCTGGTGGCACTGCAAACTAGTACAACCTTTCTGGAAGGAAGTATGGAGAAACCTCAAAGCACTCAACCTAGACCTCCCATTCGATCCCGCAATCCCATTACTGGGCATCTACCCAGAAGGAAAAAAATCCTTTTATCATAAGGACACTTGTACTAGACTGTTTATGGCAGCTCAATTTACCATTGCCAAAATGTGGAAACAGCCTAAATGCCCACCAACCCAGGAATGGATTAACAAGCTGTGGTATATGTATACCATTTAATACTATTCAGCCATTAAAAAAAATGGAGACTTTACATCCTTCGTATTAACCTGGATGGAAGTGGAAAACATTATTCTTAGTAAAGCATCACAAAAATGGAGAAGCATGATTCCTATGTACTCAATCTTGATATGAGGACAATTAATGACAATTAAGGTTATGGGGGGGGAAGCAGAAAGAGGGATGGAGGGAGGAGGGTGGGGCCTTAGTGTGTGTCACACTTTATGGGGGCAAGACATGATTGCAAGAGGGACTTTACCTAACAATTGCAATCAGTGTAACTGGCTTATTGTATCCTTAATGAATCCCCAATAATAAAAAAAATATATATATTTTGCTTCATGTTGTCACAGAGCTCTCTGAGAAGATGATCAATTTCTGCTCTCCACTTCTCTTCTTTTTGAGCATTTGGGAGCTTTCAAAAGCTTTATCTTCAATGTCAGAAATCCTTTATGCTGTCTGCTCCATTATACATCTGAAGGATTTACTGTATTTCTCAGATCTTTGAGGGCTGCACACTCTTGTCTCACTGTGTTAAAATCTTAGGTGACTTTGTGCTTGAATTCATTCAATTCTTGAGACCACTTTTGAAATGCTCCTTGAATTTCTAATTCCAACTTTACCTCCTTCCTGTGAGTATTATTTGTAATCCAAATTCTGAATTAGATTTCTGACATCTCATCCATTTGTTTATGAATGGGATCTTCTGATGTGTTTTTCTTGATATTTCTTTGGGGAGTTGCTCAATTCTGATGATTCATGTTGCCAGAGTTTTTCCACTGATTCAGCCCCATGATTATTTTTCACCATTTGGCTAGATGAGGAGATAAGGTAAAATTGACTTGGGGCCCCTTGAGTAGTGATAAATCAGACCATTGCCCAAGAGCTGGGAGCGATGACAGCAGCTTTTCTCCTACAGCTTTGCCAAGGATCCATACAGTAATACAGCCTGAGACTTTGTGGTGGGGCTAAGTGGTTCTGTCTTGTTTTCATGTGGTCTCTGTCTAATCCTAGTGAATCAGCAATTCTTGTTTGAAGTCTCAACTCTGGAGAAATACCAGCAACTAATACACACCGTATCCCAACAAATGGAAAGGAAAAGGAAAAAAAAACCTGCCCACAACAACAAAACCAGTGTATTACCTTGGATAGTCCTCAATTGATTGGTCAAGGTCAAGAATTCCAAAGAAATTGTCATAGTCAGCAGATAGAACTCTTTCAAGATGAAGAGTTCAAAATGTCAACAGCAAATAGGTGGAATCTGCTTACAGGAGTTATTCCGGTTCTCGGTGGAGTCAGAAATATCCAACCAGCAAATGAATTATTATGGAAAGTTGATGCTTTCTTCACTACCTTGCACCTCTGTTACACCCAGGCACTAGTAATGCCACAGCCCTGTGAACCAGTTCCCTCATGTAAGTCCATGCTTCTGGGGTTTTTCACTAACTGAGTCAAAGGTAGATCTTTGTCTCCTCATCCAGGCCGCCACACTGTGCCTCCAGCTGGCTGAAGGAGCTGAAGCCTGACAACCTCAGGTACTTAACGGAAGCTGAGGAGTACAACTCAGTTCCAGCCCAACCCAACCCAAGATTGATGTTGCTGACACTTATATTCTCACAGAATTGTTTTTTTCTGTCCCAACAATATTCCTTTATGGGTCAAGTATTGTTTGAGTTCACAGAAACTGCCACTCAGACCCACCATGTGCCGCTGCCATTGCTCCATTTCTCATTGGCTGACATCTCATGCTCTGCTTCAAACTGTGATGGGGCTGACACTGTTAGAACTCATAATCAGCTTTCATATTATGCCCATCCTGGGCTGGTGCTGCTACCAAGTCTGCTTTGCCCCACTATACTCACCTGGTACCCAATTGCATCTGGGGCTAACAAAAGCAGAAATTCTGTCTTACATCTATCCTAGGATCATGCCGCCTTTGTGCATGCTGACTTTATCCTTCATCCTCACGGTCCAGCACAGACAGTACTACCTCAAGCATAGCCTTTGCTCAAGATGTCTGCTTTTCCATTGCAGAACTATTCTGCCAGTTGTTGCCATTGAAGTAGAGGCTCAGCACCCTCTAGTTGCTAAGAAAGGGGTAAAGTGTCTCTGCAAAATTTCCCCAGGTTTGTGAGCCCTGTTATTTCTGCCACTGACACTGCTACAGGGTGCCATGGAAAACCACTTCTTCCTCTTCAGTATGGCTCCCTCACTCCAGAGTCCTCACTCAAATCTAGTGCCACAGAATCTGCAGAGAACTTGAACATCCCAAACTCCATTTACACCTTTCAAATAAATTCCCAAAGTCCTGGAATCCACAGGGGATGAGCCTCCAGGCCTGGGAAGGGGATTGCTGGGAATTCTGAATTACAGGTAAAGTCTTTCTTCAGTTTGTGCCTGGTGAGAGAGTACCAGAGAACACTCGTGTGCCCTCTCTGGGAAATGTGTTCTTTATTTTAGAGTTTCTCTTTCATGGATTAAAATAAGAAGAGATCAGAGCTCCATTGGCTTGTTTGTAGAAAGTATACTGAGAGTCATTCTCATAGGAGAGAGGAATCCAATCCACTTGGCAAATAATTTTATACCTATTGTTTGATTCTTTGAGGTTGCAGCTTGCCTGAGGAGGGTAGATGTGACCTCCTGAACCTTCTCTCTTGCCTCAGCTCCAAACCATCAGCTTACTTGATAAACTTCTGGCCTTTAACTCTCCTTATTGAGAGGAGCCTCTGTGAAAAGCCTTCTCCAGGCAGCCATCTATTCTCTTCCACTCTTTTTCCCTTATCATAAGTATTTTAAGGTTCATTCCCATTGTGACATAAATGTGCACTTCTTTGTTGAAACCTCTTCCATCATGTGAATATAGCAAATTATATGTATTTAATCATCTGTAAATACCGAAAGTATTCCTGAAGACGTTCCCTTCTCATCTAAGATTTTAAAAAGACTTTATCAACAAGATATGTTACCTGTGTTCAATGCTTTTCTGTGTTTGACTAAGTTACCATGTGGTTCTTCTTATAGATTCTATTAATATAGTGTGTTGTATTAGTTGATGTACTCATATTGACATAGACTAGGAAGCCTGAAAATAAATCCTATAAGGCATACATGTATAAAATATTTTGTATGCTACTGGACTTTTCCTTCACCTATACAGTATATCTCATATAGATTTGACACTGCATTTTCCCCTTTGCCCAGGAAAAATACATTGGTTAGGTGGTGCCCGTGCCTCAATGGGTAGGGACCCAGACCCTTATACAGATGGTGGTGGGTTCAAACTCGGCCCCAAACATACTGTAAATAAAATATAGCCAAATGTTGTGGCAGGTGCCTGCAGTCTCAGCTACTTGAGATTCTGAAGCAAAAAAATTACCTAAGCCCAGGAGTTGTAGGTTTCTTTGAGCTGTATGATATCACAGTACTCAACTAAATGCAATAAAATGAGACTCTGCCACTACCAATAATAATAATAATAATACATTTGTACCATCATAGCTCAAGGCAATACAAGTTGTTGACATGAAGTAATCAACAAGACTTTATGCTTCTGAGTAGCAGAGAGTATATGCCCATAAAAACACTGCTTTGGAAATTTTGCACCGATTTTGTGGAGAAGTGGGTTCTCACTATGTTTACTAAGTCTGGTCTGAAACCCCTTAGCTTCCAGTAATCTTTCTGACAGGCTTCCAAATTTGCTGCGATCATAGGTGTGAACTATGTAGCTCATCCATTCTTATGCTCTGGTGAAGATTTTTCTGTATTTTCCTCAGAGATAAAAGCCCATAGATTAAAAAATAACCATTCTATTCAGATATTATTCACACACCACACAATGCACTCATTTTAAGTATAGAGTTCAAGATTACACATTTAAGAATCACTTGTATAGTTTCTCTGTTTATTACTACAGAAGTTTCCCCTAAGTTGTAGAAGAGATTGATAGAAGAAAGAAAGGAATGAAGGAAAGAAAAGAATGGACAGAGCAAGTGAATAAGAGAAAGAAATTTGGAGGAAGGAAAAATAAGATGAGGAATGGGCAAAGGTTGTGACAGAGGTTAAAAAAAAAAGAGAAAGAGAAAATGACCAAACTTGGTGACTCACGCCTATAATTCTACCCCTTTTGAAGGTTCAGATGAGTAGAGTTATTGAATATGGGGGTGCTTAGAATAGACTGAGGAAGGGGCAGAACCTCTCTCTAGTAAAAAGTGAAAAATTATCCAGATATTGCAACAGACATCTGCAGTTCTAGCCTCATGGGAGCCGCAACCAGGAGAATTGCCTGAATCCTGGAGTTTGAGGTTCTTAAGATCTAGGCTGAAGCCATGACAGAGTAGCCTGGGCCACATACAGAAACAGTATCTTAAAAATATCCATACATACACCCATGCACAAAAAAACAACCAACCAACAAACAAACATTTTCATCTTCTAAAAAGACCAGAATTTCCTTAATGGTTCAAGCTTATTAGATATATTTAAGACCTGTGAATCTATGAATAAATTTAGGCTGTAGTCAGTCATAAGAAATTTGAAAGCTTCTATGAAATAGATATTTTGTCGTTGGTGTCAATACAGGTCCTTAAATGGTATCACAGAGGAGGAGCCTGTGGCTACGTGGGTTGGGTGTGGGCCCCATATAACAAGGGTGGTTGGTTCAAAGCCAGCCCTGGCCAAACTTCAAGAAAAAATAAATAAATAAAAGCAGGGAATTATGGAGCATACCAATAGTCCCAGCTACTTTGGGCTGTGGAGGGAGGAGAATCGTTTGAAACGAGGAGTTGACTGTTGATGTGAGTTGTTATGTCACAGCATTCTGCCAAGGTGATAGCTTTAATATCTGTATCAAAAAAAAAAAAAAAAAAAAAAATATGTTCCTACTGAAGTGACTCCATGCAGTTTTTTTAGCTGTGATGCAGCTTGACTGCCTGTGCTTTCCAGATTCTCAACTGTTGTCCATGTTGTCTAAGCCTAGTGTTGGGATCATCAATTATTAATATTATCAATAAGGCACAA
Organism: Nycticebus coucang; assembly: GCF_027406575.1. Lineage (NCBI taxonomy): Eukaryota > Metazoa > Chordata > Mammalia > Primates > Lorisidae > Nycticebus > Nycticebus coucang. The sequence goes on along the minus strand of NC_069805.1, from coordinate 15,551,930 downwards.
ATGGGAGATCACTTCTCTGTCTGTGCCTGGAGAGCTAAAAATTTTCATGGTTCAAATATTTAAGGTACAGCTGCTGAAGTGATCAGAAAAGGCCACTTAGTATCTTCGACCAGAATCCTGGATCCCTGAACATTAAAGGATGAAGTTACTACATGGTCACATGGATGTGATCACAATGATTATTGTCCTGGTTACCCTTTCAAAATTAACTTTATGGCTGATAAGTATGTGTAGTGGCTTTCTGTGTATGTTGTTGTGTCTAAACTGTTACAAAGGAGTAGGATTCTTTTCTCTGCACTCAATTCCTGCTTCCTAAATTGTCTTTATGTCTGTGTCCAAGGGATTTAACAACTCATGCTTTCCATTTAAAATCATGAATTTTTCAGCAAATTGAAGCATGTGGTTTACAACTAGTGCCGCCCTGGGATGTTGTAGAGAATGAACCCAACCCCAAAAATCAGACAGTGATTTCACAGGCATGATAGGTACTTCACACATTTCTCAGTTCTACTTTTCATTAGATTTTAATTCTTTCTCTAGAATAGGGTTGCTTCAGACAGCAGCTGTCCCAGTCAACTTCCTCTATTGATATCTAGTTATACAACGTGTTCAGTAGTATACTCCATAACTATAGTTATTTATAATAATCCAGGTAAATATCAGCCTATATTGAAAGTTCCAAGAATTCTGACTCTGTGCCAGGTGTGTCCAAACTTTTTGTCTTCTTAGCCACATAGGAAGTAGAAGAGTTATATTAGGCCACACATTTAATATAGAATCACTAATCCAACCTGACAAGCAAAAAAAAGATGGGTGCATAATTGTGATGCTATCTTCCACCACAGATAGGCAAAACAGTGCTGACATACTCCACACGTGTCACCAGGGCCTGAAGATTGAACACTCCTCAAATGCCCTGATAAGGTCATATTTTAAGAATGGCCTAAATGACTTTAATGGTACATTATTACAATATTTGTTTGCTCTGGGAGGCAAAGGTGTGCTGATCCCCTGTGCTCAGTGTTTTGAGACAAGGCTGAGCATAGAAAAGGTAAACTCATCCCCAATCCCACACCCAGTTTGTACTAAAATAGAGGAGGTTGTCAAGGATTGTGAACCTTGACTTTATTTCCAGCTACTCCAGAGGCCAAGGCATAACTCCTTCAACCCAAGGATTGGATGTTGCTTTGTGCTCAGCTAATGCCATGACACTTCAGCCTGGGGTACATAGTGAGAGTCTGTCTTATGAAAAACAATGAAAGAAAGAAAGAAAGAAAGAAAGAAAGAAAGAAAGAAAGAAAGAAAGAAAGAAAGAAAGAAAGAAAGAAAGAAAGAAAGAGAAAATTTGGTAGACACAGTGTTCAAAAGCTGAGGTATGAGAAGTCAGTATGGTAGATAGAATATGGAACTACATAAAAAAGGAGATTTATTGCGGCCACATGGGGGGAACAACTTTTCAGGACATGCGGGTTTGGGATTTGTTCTTTAGGACATTGACTTTCTGATGGGTAGGTGTTCTCCAGAGATGTCTGGTTCCAGGGTTCAGACTTATTTGGGCAAGAGCATATTGGCCTATATTGAAGTTCAATATTGAAGGATAGTAATCTCTGGAGCTTTTAATGTGCATAATAAAAGCCTTATTTGAGTCAAGAATTCATTCTGTGTGGAGTTTCCAGTGACTACAAGAACGTAGGATATCAAAGGGTCAGAGTTATGTAAAATTCAAAGGGTTGATTAATAGTGGTTGTAGGAAAACAATTTCCCTATTAGAGAATAATTACTCTAGTTTACATGTAATCTAGGAGAAAATTTTCAACTCTAGATTCGTGGTCAAAATAAAAGTGAGGAGTAATTCCCCTACCAGTGTTATTCTCCCTTTACATTTTGAGACAGATTCTCATATTTTTTGTGCTCAGGACAATGCCCTGGTATTATATCTCACAGCAAACTTCAAGTGTTGTTATCAAGCTAACCTATTACCTCAGCTGAGAATCTAGATGCCTGCATAACATTCAGCTGTTTATTTTTTAGAGATTGGGATCTCACTAGTTCTCAGACTGATATCCTATTCAGAAACTAAGATGATCCAACTCACTCTCCCAAAGTGCCAAGATGACAGGCATGAAGCACCACCATTGGAAGCCAACGACAGTTTGAAAAATATTCCAAATTCAAGGTGTTGAGTGGTGGCTTACACTTGTAATGCTACCACTGTGGCTGGCAAACTTGGTGTTCCAAAGTAATCGAGCACTGTGGGGGAGCACCTGGACACACAGATGTTCAGGAGGCTGAGGAAATAGTAACTGTTGACAAAGGAGTTTGAGAATGTGGCAAGCTATGATAATTTCAGGACACTGTACCCAATGGGAGATTATAAGACCATGTCTCAAAGAAAAAGAAAATGGCAAATTTGGTAGGATGAAGCAATTTGCCTTCAATGTCAATTCATGGTAAACTGTGAGTGAGCAAGGAGATAGAGTTGACTGTGTCTCAAATTCTCTCATCTCTTGGGTACTTCTTATGATCTGCACCTTTTGAGCACCTCAAGTTTTGGAGAAAATTGTCAAGTAGCTCTATTGAAATATGTACATCACCATGTGAAATGTATAAAATTCTGGTTTTTTTTTTTTTTGGTATAGTCAAACAATTGTACAGCTTTCATCACAATCTAATTTTAGAACTTTGTCATTTCCCCACAAACAAAGTCAATGCCTATTATTTATCAGTCACTTTCATCTTTCATACTAAACCTCTCCACCTGCCCCCTACTCCTAAAATACAATTGGCCTTGCTTGCCTTGTTTTCTTACTTGAGTTCACTAATGCTCTGTGTGGTATTTTGTAAGTGGCATTGTTCCCTTATCAGAATCATTTTAAGGTTTACTTGTATTGTAAACAAATAAATGTAAAGTCAATTTCTTTTGACTGTTGAAAAATGTTCCATCGTGTGAATATAACACACTATCTGGATCCACTCATCTGCCAAGCCCATTAGTAGTTCTGAAGACATTCCCATGTTCTCTAAGCTTTTGTTGTTCTTTTTGCTGCAGTTTGCGTGGGGGGCTGCTTTGAACCTGCCACCGTCAGTATATACGGTGGGGGCTCTATTTGTTGAGAAACAGGAGCCTCCCCTTATCTAATATTTTAAAAATATTTTATCAACAAATATGTTGCCTCTGTCAAATGCCTAGTTTCTGTTGTCAAATGTGTAATTTTCCTTATTAATTCTATTAATGTAATGGGTTATGTTACTTTATTTTCCGATATTGAACTGGACAGGCAATCTGCTAATAAATTTCATTTCTCATAACTGTATAAAATATTTTGTATGCACCCAGAATTTTCTTGCACCTATATAGTATCTCTCTTACAGATTGGAGGATGTGTTTCTCCCTATGACCTAGTAAAATGCTTTGTTACCTTCATAGGTCAAGAAAATGGAAGCCGGTAAGGTTGAGGGATTGTCCTGAATTTATAATTTTCTGCAGCCGTGAGGGAAAAAAAGAAAGAAAAAAAGTTGCTAGGCACATTTTCCAAGATCTGAGGTATAGGTAGATGTAAGTAGGAAGATGGAATATGGAACTACAGAAGGGAAGAGATATATTGTAGTCTCAGGAGGAGGAAGACAAAGATTCAGGAAAAATTATAAATGACAATCTTTTCACCCTGAGTCTTTATTTATCTTATAATGTTAAACGAGATTTTTGTAAGCACCATATATTTTCCCTGAGTTTTTGTATCCAGTTAGGCAATCTGTGCCTCCCCTGAGGACAATTTAAATCTTTCACATTAATTGAGAACATTGACAATTCTGGTAGTATTTTGAGGTTAAATTTTTTCAAATGTCCAGTGGATATTTTTCATTTTCTTGCCAGTGTAGAAGTTAGAATTTGATCAAAATGCTTGTCATTATGGAGGATAGGTCTGAAAATATCCTGGAAATCTGGTTTAGTTATGGCAAATTTCTTCAACATGTAAATGTTGTTAAAAGTATTTAATTTGTCTATCATAAATAAAACTGGATAAAGTTTAGCTGGATAAAGGATCCTGGATTGAAAGTTATTTTCTTTAAGAAGATTAAAGATTGATGACCACTCTCATCAAGCATAAAAGTTTTCAGCAGATGGATCTTCAGTCATTCTAATATTCTTATCCTTGTAGATTATGGTTTTCTTATGTCTGGCTGCTTGCAGAATTTTCTCCATTCTATTAACTTTGGAAAAGCTAATTATAATGTGTCTATGAGATTTCTTGTTTAGGTTGAGTTGTGCCGGTGTTCTGACAGTCTTCTTTCTGAATTTCAGAAACTCTTGACATGTCTGGGAAATTCTCTTTGATTATTTAATGAAGAAGAGCATTGGTATCCTTCATAGCAACCTCCATGCCTTTCAGGTATTCTTAAAAGGCAAATATTAGGTCCCTTAGAATTATGCCTGAGCTCTCTGAGAGAATAATCTTTTTTTCCTCTCAGCTTCTCTTCCATTTTGAGAGTTTAGGAGCATTGAAAAGCTTTGTCTTCAATGTCAGAGATTCTTTCTTCTACATATTATATTCTGCTACTAAAGGATTCTACTGTATTTCTCAGATCTTTGAGGTCTGCAAGTTATTGCCTCAATGTGTCAAAATCTTAGGTGATTTTGTCTTTAAATTTGTTGTATTCTGGAGACATCATTTGAATTACTACTTGAAATTCTAATTCCATCTTTAGCCTAAATTGTGTTGTCTTATTTTCTCCAAATTCTGAACTTGATTTCTGACATCTCATCCATTTGTTTATGAATGGAATCTTGTTCTGTGTCTGCCATATCATTCCTTGGGGAAGTTGATATACTTTTATTATTCACATTCCCAGAATTTTTCCACTCATTCCCCCTCATGATTATTTTTCACTGGATGACTAGATGGGCAGATAAGGTTAAATTGGATTGAGACTCCTGGAGTTGTTGTTGACCAGCCCTTTGTCAAGGTTCTGGGACTGGTGCCTATTAATTTTTCCCCTTCAGCTTTGCACAGGACTAGTCTAAGGCTGAGGAAACATGTGTAGTGTTGTGGGGTTAGGTGGCTCTGTCTTCTTTTCAGCTTGTCCTTGTCCGATCCTAGTAGATCAGGGACTCTTGTTTTGAAGTCTTAGCTATGAAAAAATACAAAAAAATGAGACAGCACACCATCCCCCATGGACTACAACTGGAAGATGTTGTTTTCTTCACAATAAATTCCTGCTTCCAAAATTTTATATATCTGGCAAAGGGAATTAATAACTTTTCCTTTACTGTTCACATCACTTATTTGTAATCATGTAAAAAAGCATAGTTTATAACTAGTGCTTGCATGGGATGTTATAGAACATGAACCTGAGACCAAACCTTAGACAGTGATTTCAAAGTCATGAAATCATACAATTTTCATTTCTACTTTCCTTGAAATTGTACTTATTTCTTTAAAATAGATTTGTTTTTGATGGTAGGTGTCTAATTGAAAGTAGCCTCTTTAAATCTGGTTAGGCAATGTGTCCACATTATGTGCCATAACTTCTGTTATTTATGATAATCATGGGAAATATCCAACTATCTGGAAAGTTTCACCATTCCTGATGTATAGACCAGGTGTGTCCAAACTTTTGTCTTCTTGGCCATATAAAATATAGAAGAACTATCTTAGGACACAGGTTCAATACACAATCATTAAGAAAACCTGTTACATAAAACACAATCCCTGCATTATTGTGGTGATATCTCCCACAACAGATATGCAAATACTCTTGAAATAATGAAAATATGACATCAGGGCCTGAAGACTGGATACTCCTAATAGCCCCTAGTAAAGTCATTTCTTAATTGGAGTTCAATTACTTTTGTCCTGCCTGACTATAATATTTGGATGCTCTGAGAGGCCAATGTGGGCTGATGCCCTGAGCTCATGTGTTGGAGACAAGGCTGAACAACAGCAAGACACCTCAACCTCAATCAATCACCCAGTTGCTACTAAAATAGAAAAGGAAGTCAAGCATTTACATCCAATATGTTCCAGCTCCACCCATGCAATCATGACTGCCATTAAGTCTTCATTTTTTAAAGCTGCATGAAATTCAATGTTGTACATAAACCACTATTGATTAAGCCAGAGTAAATGTTACAATAGGATCGAACAGACCCAGCTGAAAACAAGACAGAACCACTTCGTCCCACCAAAAAAGACAGGGCCCCAGTTTCTCAGGCAACAACACTGTACTACGGGCCATCGATAAAGCCCCTGGGGAAAAATCATAGTAAAATAACCATGGGGTGGAATCAGCAGAAAAACTCTAGTAACATGAATAACCAGAACAGATCAACCCCCACAAGAAAAGATACAGCAGATGTAATTGATGATCCCATTCATAAACAACTGGCTGAGATGTCAGAAATCGAATTCAGAATTTGGATTGCAGACAAGATTAATAAAATTGAATTAGGAATTTGAGGAGAAATTCAAAAGTTGTCTCAAGAATTTAATGAATTTAAAGACAAAACCACCAAACACTTAGACACACTGAAGCAAGAATTTACAGCCTTCAAAGATATGAAAAATACAGTAGAATCACTCAGCAACAGAATGGAGCCAGCAGAAGAGAGGATTTCTGACATTGAAGATAAAGTCTTCTAACGCTCCCAATCTCTCAAAGATGAAGAGAAATGGAGAGCAAAAACAGATCATTCACTCAGAGAACTCTGGGATAATTCGAAGACATGCAATATACGAATAATTAGGATTTCTGAGAATGATGAGGTGGCCTCAATGGGCACAGGGCCCTTCTGCATGAAATTATGAAAGAAAATTTTTGAGACATGCCTAGAGAACCTGAAATTCAGATAGCAGATAGCTTCAGAACCCCAGCACGACGCAACCCCAATAAGACATTCCGCCAGGCATATAATTAACTTCACTAAAGTTAATATGAAGAAGAAAATTCTCAAAGCTGCTAGAAGAAAGAAAACCATTAATTTCAAAGGGAAGAATATTAGAATGACTGCAGATCTCTCTGCTGAAACTTTTCAAGCCAGAAGAAGGTGGTCACTGACTTTTAACCTCCTGAAGCAAAATAAATTTCAACCACAGATTTGTATCGAGCTAACCTGAGTTTAATTTATAATGGCAAAATTAAATAATTTAATGACATTCATATGTTGAAGAAATTTGCCATAACGAAACCAGCTCTTCAGGATATACTCAGACCTATCCTCTATAATGACCAACCCAATCCTATTCCACAAAAGTAAACTCACTCAGAAACTTTGGATCAAACTCCAACTTCCACACTGGTGAAAGGATTAAAAATGTCCACTGCACCATTGAGAAAGTCGATACCCAAAATTCCACCAAACTTATCAATAATCTCCATTAATGTGAACAGCTTAAACTGCCCTCCAAAAAGGCATAGGTTATCTAATTAGATACAAAAACGCAAGCCATATATTTATTGCATACAAGAGTCACATCTTAACCTAAAAGACAAATACAGACTCAGGGTGAAAGGACGGTCATCCATATTTAAGGCAAATGGTATCATAAAAAGGATGTGTTGCAATTTTATTTGTAGATACAGTAGGGTTTAAACCAACAAAATTAAGGAAGAACAAGAATGGTCACTTCATATTTGTTAAGGGTAATACTCAATATGATGAGATCTGAATTATTAATATCTATTCACCCAACCAGAATGCACCTCAATTTATAAGAGAAACTCACACAGACATGAGTAACTTGATTTCCTCCAGCTCCATAATCATTGGAGATTTCAACACTCCTTTGGCAGTGTTGGATCGATCCTCCAGCAAGAAGCTGAGCAAAGAAATCTTAGATTTAAACCTAACCATCCCATATTTAGATGTAGCAGACATCTACAGAACATATCAAAACAAAACTGAACACACATACTTCTCATCAGCCCACGGAACTTACTCCAAAATTGACCACACTTTAGGTCAAAAGTCTAACCTCACTAAATTTAAAGGAATAGAAATTATTCCATGCATCTTTGTGGACCATCATGGAATAAAACTTGATCAGAGTAACAACAGAAATCTGCATACTCATACAAAAATATGGAAGTTAAATAACCTTATGATGAATGGTAGCTGGGTGAGAGATGAGATTAAGAAAGAAATCGCCAATCTTTTGGAACAAAACAACAATGAAGACACAGACTATCAGAACTTCTGGGACACCGCAAAGGCAGTTCTAAGAGGAAAATTTATAGCACTGCAAGCCTTCTTTAAGAGAACGGAAAGAGAGGAAGTTAACAACTTAATGGGACATCTCAAGCAACTGGAAAAGGAAGAACATTGCAACCCCAAACAAAGTAGATGAAAACAAATGACCAAAATTAGAGAAGAAGTAAATGAAATTTTAAACAAAAGAATAATAGAACAGATCAATATATCAAAAGGCTGGTTTTTTGAAAACGTCAACAAAATAGATAAACCTCTGGCCAACCTAATCAGAAAAAAAAGAATAAAATCTCTAATATCATCAATCAGAAACAACAAAGATGAAAAAACAACAGACTCATCAGAAATCAAAAAAATCCTTAATAAATATTACAAGAAGATTTTTTCTTAGAAATATGAAAATCTGAAGGAAATTGACTGATACTTGGAAACACGTCACCTTCTAAGACTTAGCCAGAATCAAGTGGAAACACTGATCATATTAAGTTCAGAAATAGCATCAACTATACAAAACCTCTCTAAAAAGAAAAGCCCAGGACCAGATGGTTTCACGTCAAAATTTTACCAAACCTTTAAAGAGGAAGTAGTACCTGTATTACTCATTCTGTTCCAAAAGATAGAAAAAGAAGGAAGACTACCCAACACGTTCTATGACGCAAAAATCACCCTGATCCCCAAAACAGGAAAAGACCCAACAAGAGTAGAATATTATAGACCAATATCACTAATGAATACAACTGCAAAAATATTCAACAAGATCCTAACAAACAGAATCCACCAACACATCAAACAATTTATACACCATGATCAAGTTAGTTTTATGCCAGGGTCTCAATGCTGGTTCAATATACGTAAATCTATAAATGTAATTCAGCACATAAACAAATTAAAAAACAAAGACCTTATGATTCTCTCAATTGATGCAGAAAAAGCTTTTGATAATATCCAGCATCCCTTCATGATCAGAACACTGAAGAAAATTGGTCTAAAAGGGACTTTTCTTAAACTGATAGAGGCCATCAACTGGAAACCCACAGCCAATATCATATTGAATGGAGTTAAATTTGAATCATTTCCACTCAGATCAGGAACCAGACAAGGCTGCCCATTGTCTCCATTGCTTTTTAACATTGTAATGGAAGTTTTAGCCACCACAATTAGGGAAGAAAAGGCGATCAAGGGTATACATATGTGGTTAGAAGAGATCAAACTTTCACTCTTCGCAGATGATATGATTGTGTATCTGGAAAACACTAGAGATTCTACTACAAAACTCCTAGAAGTGATCAAGGAATGCAGCAGCGTCTCCTTTTACAAAATAAACATCCATAAATCAGTAGCCTTTATATACACCAACAATAGTCAAGTTGAAAAAGCAGTTAAGGACTCTATCCCATTCACAGTAGTGATAAAAAACATGAAATATTTGGGAATTTCCCTAACAAAAGACATGAAAGATCTCTATAAAGAGAACTATGAAACTCTAAGAAAAGAAATAGCTGAAAATGTTAACAAACAGAAAAGTATACCATGCTCATGGCTGGGAAGAATCAACATTATTAAAACGTCCATACTACCCAAAGCAATATATAATTTCAACGCACTCCCTATTAAAGCTCCACTGTCATACTTTAAAGATCTTGAAAAACAATACTTCGTTTTATATGGAATCAGAAAAAACCTCGATAGCCAAAACATTACTCAGAAATAAAAACAAAACAGGAGGAATCACAGAACCAGGCCTCAGACTTTACTACAAATCGGTAGTGATCAAAACAGCATGGTATTGGCAAAAAAACAGAGAAGTAGATATCTAGAACAGAATAGAGAACCAAGAGATGAATGCATCTACTTACAGTTATTTGATCTTTGATAAGCCAATTAAAAACATTAGGTGGGGGAAAATTCCCTATTTAACAAATGGTGCTGGGTGAACTGGCTGGCAACCTGCTGAAGACTGGGATTGGACCCACACCTTTCACCATTAACTAAGATAGACTGTCATTGGATTAAAGATTTAAACTTAAGAAATGAAACTATAAAAATACTAGAAGAGAGTTCAGGGAAATCCCTTGAAGAAATTGGTCTGGGCGGGTATTTTATAGGGAGGACCCCGCCGGGCAATTGAAGCTGCTTCAAAAATACACTACTGGGACTTGATCAAACTAAAAAGCTTCTGCACAGCCAAGGACACAGTAAGTAAAGCAAGAAAACAGCCCTCAGAATGGGAGAAGATATTTTCAGGTTATATCTATGACAAAGGTTTAATAACCAGAATCCACAGAGAACTCAAATGCATCAGCAAGAAAAAAACAAAGGATACCATCACAGGCTGTGCAAATTATTTGAAGAGAAACTTTTCTGAAGAAGACAGGCGCATGGCCTTCAGACATATGAAAAATGCTCATCATATTTAATCATCAGAAAAATGCAAATCAAAACTACTTTGAGATATCATCTAACTCCAGTGAGACTAGCCTATATCACAAAATCTAAAGACCAGAGATGTTTGCGTGGATGTGGAGAAAAGGGAAAACTTTTGCACTGCTGGTGGGAATGCAAATTAATACATTCCTTTTGGAAAGAGATATGGACAACACTTAGAGATCTAAAAATAGATCTGCCATTGAAACTTGTAATCCCTCTAATGGGCATATACCCAAAAGACAAAAAATCACATCATAATAAAGATATTTTTACCAGAATGTTTATTGCAGCCCAATTCATAATTGCTAAGTCATGGAAAAAGCCTAAGTGCCCATCGATCCACGAATGGATTAATAAATTGTGGTATATGTACACCATGGAGTATTTTGCAGCTTTAAAGAAAGATGGAGACTTTACCTCTTTCATGTTTACATGGATGGAGCTGGAACATATTCTTCTTAGTAAAGTGTCTCCAAGAATGGAAGAAAAAGTACCTGACACAGTTTTGTGTTTCTTGTTCACTTCTAAAATTTTTGCAATTGAATCACAGGGTTTTTCCATATAAAATCGTATCAACTGCAAACAGTGTAAGTTTGATCTGCTTTCACCTTATATGTATACATTTGATTCGTATTTCTTGCCTGATTGCAATGGAAAAGATTTCCATTAAATGTTAAATGTCAATAGAGGCAATGGGCAACGTTTCCTCGTTACTTATCTGAGTGGAAATGATTTCGAAACATTTCTATACGATATGGCAATGGGTTTCCTGTGGATGGCCTTTATCACGTTAAGAAATATCCATTCTGTATATATTTCTTTGCTCAGTTTATTTTTCCTATTTTTTCTCTGTGTTTCATTCTTTCTTTATTTTATTTATTTATTCATTTTTTTTTTGGAGAGAAATAGTCTCATTTTATCACTCTTGGGAGAGTTCTGTGGCATCACAAAACTCCCAGAAATTTTCAAATCCTGGACTTAGGTGATTCTCTTGCCTTTGTCTCCCAAGTAGCTGCAACTACAAATGCTTGCCACAAATCCTGGCTATTTTTCTTGTTGTTGTTGTTGTAATTTCTCCAGTGTTGCGTTTGAAACAAAAACCGTTGGTTTATAGGGCAGGAGCCATAACTACTGAGCCGTAGTCTGTGCCCTTTGCTTTTTTGTGTGTGTGTATGTGTGTGTGTGTGTTGTTGTTGTTTTTATTAGATCATAGCTGTGTTCATTAATGTGGTCATGGGGCACCATACATCAGTGTCATAAACTGACACATTTTCATCACAATGGTTAACATAGCCTTCTTGGCATTTTCTTAGTTGTTGTGCTAAGACATTTACATTCCAAATTTACTATGTTTCACATATACCCTTGTAAGATGCACCACAGATGTAATCCCACCATTCCCCCTTCCTCTGCCCACCTCCGCCCCCCTTTCCCCCTTTCCCCTATTCTTACTTTGTATCTGGGTTATAGCTTTCATGTGAAATCCATATTTTGCTTGGTTTTGTTTTGGAGGATCAATTCAACACTGCCAAAGTTTTATTAAAATATCCAACTGTTATGGTGCTGGAGGAAATCAAGTTGCTAATGACTGTTGGAATCTCTCTCATAAATTGAGGCACATTCTGATTGGCAGCATAAATGTTAATAATTGAAATCTCATCCTGTTGAGTGTTACCCATTACAAATATGACATGGCTGTACTTATCTTTCCTTACTTTTGTTTGTTTAAAGCCTATTGTATCTGTGAATAAAATTCCAACACCTGTATTTTTTTGTTTTTCTGATTGTCATATGCCTGAATTACAGAGGACAATCCCTTCACCCTGAGACTTTATTTATCTTATTAGGTTAAATGATATTTTTGCAAGCATCTTATATCTGGCCTGAGTTTTTGTATCCAGTTAGGCAATCTGTGTCTCTTTGAAGGACAATTTAAACCATTCACATTAATTGAGAATATTGACAATTCTTGTAGTATATTGGGTTTTAATTTTTTCAAAAGTCCAGTGGACATTTTTTATCTTTTTTGCCAGTGTAGAAGTTGGAATTTAATCAAAAGTTTCTGAGTGAGTTTACTTTAGTTGTAGAGGATTCTGCTGGTCACTATGGAACATATGTCTGAGAATATCCTAGAGACCTGGTTTAGTTATGGCAAATTTTTTCAACACGTGAATGTCATTAAAGTATTTAATTTGTCTATCATAAATGAAACTCAATGTCGCTGGATACCAGACCCTTATTTGAAAGCTAATTTGTTTTAGGAAGTTAAAATTCAATGACCACCCTCTTCTAGCTTGAAATTTTTCAGCAGAGATATCTGCATCCAATCTAATATTCTTCATTTTGTAGGTTATAATTTGCTTTCCTATGGCTGATTTCCAAATTTTTTTCTTCATATTAACTTTGGAGAGGTTAATTATAATGTGTCGGGGTGATGCTTTATTTTGGTTTAGTCAAGCTGCGTTTCTTCAATTCTCTGCTATCTGGATTTCCGACATTCTTCTCAAGTTTGGGAAGTTTTTCTTCACAATCTGTTGAAGTAGAGCATCTTCGCCTTTACAAGCAACGTTTTTGGCTTTGAGAATTTCCATAAAGTGAATATTAATTTTATTCATATTGTTTCAGTGCTCTCTGGGAGAATGACCCATTTCTGATCTCCACTTCTCTTCATTTTATTGTTTGAGAGCGTTCAAAAGCTTTGTCTTCAATGGCAGAGATTCTTTCTTTAGCCTGCTTCATTTGGTTAACTGAGAGATTCTACTGTATTTCTTAGCCCTGTGAGGGATGCAAATTCTTGCATCAATGTGTCAAAATCTATGGTAATTTCATTTTTGAATTCATTGATTTATGAAGACAATTTTGAACTGCTCCTTAAATTTCTAATTGAAACTTTACCTCCATTCTGTTAATCTTATTTGCCATCCAAATTCTGAATTTCATTTGACATATCAGCCATTTGCTTATAATTGGGATCTTCTGATGTGTCCACAATGTTGTTCCTTATGTGAGTTGATCTACTCTGATGATTCATGCTGCTTGAGTTTCCACTGATTCTGCCCCATAATTATTTTTCACCATTTTTGGCTGGGTGAGCAGATAAGGTGAAATTTGTTTGGGGACTCTTGAAGTAGTGATGAACTATTCCTTTATCCAAGAGCTGGAACTGGTGCCTGCAGCTTTTCAAGGGTTCGAACAGTACTACAGCCTGAGACCCTGGGTAACTGGTTGGTGTGATGAGGCGAAGTGGCACTTTCCTGTTTTCATCTGGTCGCCATGCAATCCTATTAAATCAGCAACTTTTGATTTAAGTCTCAGCTGTGGAGAAATAGCAAATATGACAGCTCGCCCCCCCCACGTGCAACACCTGGAAAAGAAAAATCAAACCTTTCCACAACAACAAAACCAGGGTTCAATATTCGAAAGTCCTAAGCTTATTGGTCCATGTCTAGAGTTTCAAATCAATTGTCACATTCAGCAAACCGTCTCAAGTTGGAGATTTGAAAAGGTCAACAGCAACTAGATAGAAGACATCTGCTGACAGGATTAAGAATTGTTCTACGAAGCGAGTGTATGATACCCCATGATCATATCAATGTATACAGTTATGATTTAATAAAAAAAAAAAAAAAAGAATTGTTCCAGAGCTCTGTGGAGTTATAAGGGCCCACCCTCCAAATGAATTACTCCAGGAAGATTGATGCGTCCTTCTCCACTGTGTATCTCTTTCATAGTCACTAGTAACACCGCAGGGCTTTGGCCCAGTTCCCTACAATAAGAAGATGCTCCAGGGGTTAGTGACTGCCTGAGTCACAGGGAGATCTATGTCTCCGTGGCCAAGCCACCACACTCTGCCACCAGCTGTCAAGGGGAAGTAAAGCCTGAAAACCTAGGATGCTGAATGGAAACTGGGGTGTTTCACTCAGTGCCAAGTCCGCCCCAGAGTGATGGTGTTGCCACTTATATTCTCACAGAATTGCTGTTTCTTTCTCAGTGACAGTCACCTCAGGAACAGGCACTGTTTCAGTTCAATAAAACTAACCAAGCCCACCCTAGTGCCAATCACAATGCCTGGTGCTGATATCACACCTGCTTTGTCTTTACTATGCTCCCCTGTGAGCCAGTTGCATCCTGAGATCACAAAAGCAGAAATTTTGAATCAGCTCTGACCTGGGAGCATGGCGCCTCTGTACATGCTGATTCTATTCTCCATCCCCACCACATCCCACACAGAAAGGTACTGCCTCAGGTATACCCTTTGCTAACAAGGCCTGTGTTTCAATCTCAGATCTATTCTTCCAGTGGATGGCAAAGGAGTAGAGGCCTGGCTTCCCCTGTTTGCTAAGAGAGGGGAGAAATGTGTCTCCAAAATATCCCCTGGGGTAGGAGCCCTGTTTCTCGCACAACTGCTGCTGCTGCTGAACTGTGCTGCAGGAAACCTCCTCTGTCTCTCTTGTGTGGCTTCCTTGCTCCAATGTCCCTGCTCCACATCCATGCCACAGAACCAGCAGAGACATTGAACAGCCCAAGACCCATCCACACCTCTTGTAAAAATATCCAAAAGCCTGGACTTCACAGGGGACAGGCTTCCAGATCTTGGAGTGAGTGTCCAGGAGATTGCTGGGAGTACAGAATTGTGGGGACAGCCTATCTTCACTTTTATGCCTGGTGACAGAGTACCATGGCACACTCGTATGCCCTTACTGAGGAAAGAGTTCTGGCTTTTAGAGGTTCAGTCTCATGGAATAATATAGGAAGAGTTCTGAACTTCACTCGCTGGTATTTCTAGAAAGTGTACTGTGACTTCTTTTCATAGGGGAGGGGCCACCCATGAACTTAGAATGGATTTTGTACCTATTGCTTGTTTCTTAAGGGTTACAGTTTGCCTCAGCACTGGAGATGTGCACACCTCAACATTGTCATTTAGCTCAGCTCCAAACCATCAGCTTACTTGGTAAACTCCTGTCCTTTAACTCTCCTTCTGGAGAAGAGCCACTGTGAAAAGCTAGCTCAAAAAAGCCATCTTGCCTCCTCCCCTCGTTTTCCCTTACCATAATTATTTTAAGTCTTATTCTTATTGTGAAAATAAAATACGCACTTCATTCCTTTTGATTGTCGAAAAATATTCCATCGTGTGAACATAGCACTTTATATGTATCCAATTATCTGTAATTCTATTACTACTGAAGACATTCCCTTCTCATCTAAGATTTTTAAAATATTTTATCAACAAGTTATGTTGCTTCTGTCAAAACACTTTTCTGTGGCTGATAAAGTCACAATGTGTTTTTTTCTTATTGATTATATTAATGTAGTGTGTTGTATTAGTTGATTTACCTATATTGAGATCAACTAGCAAGCCTGCTAATAAATTCCATTAGGAACCCAAGTATAAAATATTTTGTATGTTACTGGACTTTTCCTACACCTATACAATGTATGTCTTATAGATTTGACACTGTTTTTCCCCCTTTTCCCCAGAAAAAAAAAATTGGTTAGGCAGCATCTATGGATTAGTGGGGGATGGTACCTATACCAAGGGTGGCTGTGTCATACACAGTCTTGACCAAACTGCAACAAAAATATAGCTTAGCATTCTGACTGGTGCCTATAGTTTCAGAGTCTGAACCAAAAGAATTGCCTACTTGAGAGTCTGAAGCAAGAGTATTGCCTAAGCCCATGAGATGTACGTTTCTGGGAGCTGTGTGACACCACAGTGCTCAACTAAATGGCATAAAGTGAGACTCTAAAAACAAAAAAAATATTGGTACCATCATAACTCAAGGCAATGCAAGCTGCTGACCTTAAGTGATCTACCAGACTTTGTCCTTTCAGTAGCAGAAAGAACATGCTCATGATAATACTGCTTTGAAAATTTTGAACTTATTTAAGGACAAGTGGGGTCTCAGTATATTACTCATTCAGGTCTGAAAACCTTCAGCTTCCAGGGATATTTCTGCCTTGGCTTCTGAAATTGCTGAAATCATAGGTGCAAACTATGGAGCTCATCCATGCTTACGTTTGTGTGAAGGATTTTCTCTATTTTTTTTCATAGATAACAGCCCATAGATTAAAAATTAGCTGTTCTATTCAGATGTAATTCACAAACCACACAATTCATCCATTTCAAATATAGACTTCACTATTACACATTCCAGAATCTCTTGTATATGTTCTTTGTTACTACAGAAGTTTCCATAAAGTTGTAGAAGAGAGAGATAGAGGGGGGGAAAGTGATAAAGATAAGAAAGGATTGGAGACACAAATAGAATGAGAGAAAAAGATTTGGAGAAAGGAAGAAGAAAGTCAGGAAGTGGTAAATGGAGGGAGGCAGGTAAATAAGAAAAACAAATCTTGGTGGCTCACACCTATAATTGTAGGCCTCTGGCTGTCAAAGATGAGTGGGGTTTTTTAACTAGGGTTGCTGAGAATAGATAGAGAAAGAGTCAGACCCTATCTCTACTAAAAAGGAAAACATTATTTAGACATTACAACAGGCATCTGCAGTCCTAGCCACATTGGAGTCTCAGACAGGAGAATTGCCTGAATCCTTGAGTGTGAGGTTGTTATGATCTAGGTTGAGTCCATGACAGAATAGACTGTGCCACTTATGGAGACTGTATCTCAAAAATACCCACACACAACAAACCAGCAAATCAACTAACAAATATTTTCATCATCGAAAAAGATCAGAAAAACTTCAATGGTTTAAGCAAATTATACATGTTTAAGACCTGTGAAACTATGAACAAATTGAGACTGTAGCCATACATAGAAAATTTGTAAACTTCTCTCAAATGGATGTTTTGTTGTAGGTCTCAATAAGGTCCTTGAAATAGTATCACATGGGAAGTTTCTGTGGCTTTTGAGTAGGGCACGGGACCGAAATAACAAGGGTGGTTGCTTTGAATCTGGCCATGGACAAACTGAAACAATAATAAGTCAGGAATTGTGTGGGGCACCAGTAGTTCCAGCTACTTTTTAGGTGGAAGGAAAATAATTGCTGAGACCAGGAGTTGAAAGTTGCTGTGATCTTTTATGTCACAGAACTCTACCCAAGATAACAGCTCAAGGCTCTGTCTCAAAACACAAAAAAAAATGTCTAGTTAAGTGACTCCATGCAGTTTTTTTTCCAGCTGTGATGAAACTTGATTCACAGTGCTGTCCAAAATATAAACTGTTGTCTCTTGTGGTCTTTGCCTAGTGCCAGGATTCTCATCAGTAAATACAGTCAATAAGGCATAAATGGGAGATCACTTCTATGTCAGTGCATGGAGGATTAAGAATTGTTCTGGTTCAAACACTTGAGGGACACCAGATGACATGATCTGAAAAGGCCACTTAGTATCTTTGACCAGAATCCTGGATCCCAGGACATTGCAGGATGAAGTCACCACATGGTCATCATGGATGACATCACAGTGATGTTGCCATACATTACTATTTTAAATATTAAACTTATTCTTGCTAAGTATGTGTAGTGGCTCTCCAGGTATGTCGTTGGGTCCAAACTGTTACAAATGTATGGGTATCTTTTGTTTGCACCCATATCCTGTTTTCTAAAGTTTCTTTGTGTGTCTGTGGCCAGGGGATTCAAAAACACTCCCTATCAAGTCCTGGATTTCTAAGCAAATGGAAGTGGGTGGTTTACAACTAGTGCTTCTCTGAGATGTTTTAGATTATGAACCCAAGCCCAACCGATTTTTCAGACCTGTTGGTACATCACACATATCTCAGTTTTATTTTTTGTGATGTTTTAATTTTTGTCTACAATAGATTTTTTTAGGAAGGTATGAGTCACACTGAAAGTCCTCTTTTGACATCTGGTTTGGCAATGTGTCCAGTAGAATATCCATAGCTGCCATCATTTATGATGATAATGGTTAATATCAGCCTATCTGGAAAGATAAAAAAATCCTGAACTCCGTGCCACATTTATTCAAAATTTGTTTTCTTGGCCACATAGAAATTAGAAGAGTTTTGTTGGGCCACACATTCAATACACAAACATAAATGAAATCTGATCAGCTAAAAAGAGATGCATGAATAATGATTGTGATATTTGCCACCACAGATATGCCAAAAGGTCATGACATAATCCCTTATGGCATTGGGACCTGAGGATTGGAAACTCCTCAAAGCCCTAGACAAGGTCATTTCTTAAGTAGAGATCAACAATTATTGGCAAGTATGACTACAAGGATTGGGTGTTCTGGAAGGCCCAGGTGAGATGATCCCCTGAGCTGAGTTCTTGGAGACGAGGCTGAGTCACAAAAAACTCACTCAGCCTTGATTTCCTACCTGTTTTCTACTGAAATGGAAAACATAGTCAAGCTTTTTGGTCTTTTCATGTAGTTCCAGCTATGCAGAGACTTAGGCTAGAGGATCTCTTTAATCAAAGAGTTGAATGTCGATGTGTGCTAGGTTGGAGATTGGACAATGAATTCAGATTCTGTCTCATAAAAAATGTTGAAAGATAGAAAGAAATAAAATATTCTAGGCATTTACTCCAAAAGCAAAAGTAAAAACAGAGGTCACTAGGCTTATGGAATAGGGGACTACATAAAGGAGGAGATGCATTATTTCAGAGAAGTGGAAAGATGGCCGACTAGGGCCAGCCTCTGAGAGAACTATCCAGAGGGAATGATAATGTCCAGAAAAGACCCAATTTAGCTGAACACTGGAAGCCTAGCCAAGAGAGAAGAGTGATATCTGAAGGTTACCTCTGCTGAGGCAAGTGGCAACTCGGAGAAAACAAACCAGCTAAGACTTCACAAGAGTCACTGATCCACTAGAATCAAACAAGAACCAGCTAAATACAAGACAGAGCCACCTAGACTCACCACACCAAGCAGGTTTCCTCAGCCTCAGACTGTAATACTGTATTGGTAATTTGCAAATATATAGGGTAAAAGCTATAGCCAGCAGTCCAAGATTGGTGAAAAAGGGCTGGTTAATCACCATCCCAGAAACTCCTAATCCGATTTCACCTTACTTTACAATTTAGCCAATGGGGAAAAACAATCATGAGGTGGAATCAGAGAAAAAACTCTGCCAACGTGAGTAATCTGAATAGGTCAATTCCCCCAACGAATGAATGGCAGATACAGCACATGAACCCATTCCTAAACAAATGACTGAGGTGTCAGAAATCAAGTTCAGAATCTGAATAGCACATGTAATCAACAGAATGGAAGTAAGGTTGGAATTAAAATTTCAAGGAGTTATTCAAACAATGTCTCAAGAATTCAAAGACAAAATGACCAAAATTTTGACACTTTGAAGCAAGAATTTGCAGCCCTCAGAGATCTGAGAAATACAATAGAATCCCTCAGTAACAGAATAGAACAGAAAGAAGAAAGGATCTCTGACATTGAAGACAAAGCTTTTGAACGGTCCCAAATGCTCAATGAGGAAAAAAAAGTGTAGAATAAAAACAGACCAATCTCTCAGAGACCTCTGGGATGATTTTAAGAGATCTTATACATGCCTCATAGGAATACCTGAAGGTGATGAGGTTGTTGTGAAGGAAGCTTCACTTAATGAAATTAAGCTTTACTTAATGAAATGATGAAAAAGATTCTTTCAGACATGCCAAGATATTCTGAAATTCTGATAGCAGACAGTTTTAGAACACCAGCATGACAACCAGAATAAGACATTCCCCAGGCATATCATAATTAACTTCACTAAAATTTATATGAAGGACAAGATTCTGAAAGCAGCCAGATGTAAGAAAATCATAACCTACAAGGGAAATAATATTAGAATGACTGAAGATCACTCTGCTGAAACCTTTCAAACTAGAAAAGGGTGGTCATCAATTTGTAATCTCCTGAAACAAAATAACATTAACCTAGGATCCTGTATCTAGCTCAACTGAGTTTCATTTATCATGGAGTAATTAAATACTTTAATGACTTTCATATGTTGAAAAAATTTGCCATAATTAAGCCAGCTCTCCAAGGATATTCACATACTGATCATACATAATGTCCAGCACAATCCCTCACTACAAATGTAAACTCACTCAGAAACTATTTTTTTAATGTACATTTTGTCTTTATTTTTTATTAAGTCTTTTGCACATAGATCATAAATACATTCATGCCAATTTCCGTGTGTTGATTACTTGTACACATTGTACTAATCAATATAGTTTCACCTCATTTACCCAATTGTAACATTAGGACATTTGAGCTCTACACAAAATAGATCCAACTCATAATCGCAATGTGCTCTACATTTGTGGTCCCCCTATTATTCCCTACTATCTCTGTCACCCCCTCCCCATTCTTCTCCCTCTCTGTCCTTCCTTCAACTCATGCTAAAATTGTGTTTCATTTTTCATAAGCAAGTGTGAATTATTATAAATTGGTTTCACAGTGGTGCTGAGTACATTGGATTTTTTTTCCATTTCTGAGATACTTTACAAAGAAGAATATATTCCAGTTCCATCCATGTAAATATTAAAGAGGTAAAGTCCCCATTTTTTTACTGCTGTATAGTAGCCCATTGTATACATTAGTCCATTGTATACATATACCACAATTTATTAATCCATTCACCAGTTGATATGCATTTGGGCTTATTTCATGACTTGGCTGTTATGAATTGAGCTGCAATTAATAATCTGGTGCAAATATTTTTATTGCCAAATGATTTTTCATTCTTTGAATATACACCTAGAAGAGTAATTGCAGGATCAGATGGCAGGTCTACATTTAGATCCCTAAGAGTTCTCTAAACTTCCTTCCAAAAAGAACGTACTAGCTTGCATTCCTACCAGCAGTGCAAGTCTTCCCTTTTCTCCAAATCCACCCCACCATCTGTAGTTTTGTGATTTTGTGATGTGGGCTACTTTTACTGAAGTTAGATGTTATCTCAGAGTAGTTTTTGTCTTCATTTCTCTGATGCTTAAAGGTGATGAGTATTTTTTATGTGTCCATAGGCCATGTGCCTATCTTCTTCAAAGAAGCTTCTGTTTATGTCTCTTGCCCACAATGAAATGGGATTCCTTGTTTTTTGCTTAGTAATAAGTTTGAATTCTCTAGGGTTTCTGGTTATTAGACTTTTGTTGGTAGTATAATTTGCAAAACTCCTTTCTCATTCTGAGGTCTGTCTATTTGCTTTACTTAGTGTGTTCTTGGCAGTGCAGAAGCTTTTTAATTAGATTAGATCCCAGTAATATAATTTTCATGTTGCTTCAATTGCCTGGTGTGTCTTCCTTAAGAAGTATTCTACCAGTACAATTTTTTTCAAGCGTTTCACCTGCACACTTTCACCTGCACACATATTTCATGAAATATTTATATTTTCATGTGTTAAGTTTAAATCCTTTAACAAGTGAGAGTGAATTTATGTTATAGGAGAAAGGTGTGGGTTCAGTTTCAGTCTGGTACAAGTTGCCTGCCAATCCGTCCAACACCATTTATTGAATAAGGAATCTTTTTCCCAATTTATATTTTTAATAGGCTTATCTAAAATCAAATGATGATAAGTGTCTGGGTTCAGCTTTTGGTCTTCAATTCTTTTCCATACATCTAGCTCTCTATTTTTGTTCCAGTGCCATGCTGTTTTGATCACTATCAATTTATAGTATAGTCTGAAGTCTGGAAGTGTGATTCCTCCCGATTTATTTTTATTTTTGAGTAATGTCTTGGCTATTCAAAGTTTTTTTCAGTTTCCATTTAAAATGAAATACTAATTTTTCCAGATCTTGAAAATATGAGATAGGTGCTTTAATAGGAACCGTGTTAAATCTGTAAATTACTTTAGGTAGTATAGACATTTTAACAATGTTGATTCTTCCCAGATATGAGCATGGTATATTTTTCCATTTGTTAACATCTTCAGCTATTTCTTTTCTCAGAGTTTCATAATTCTCTTTATAGAGATCTTTCTCGTCCTTAGTTAGATACACTCACAGAAATTTCATCTGTTTTGGCACTATTGTAAAGGGGATAGAATAGTTGATTGCTTTTTCTCCTTGACTATTAGTGTATATAAAAGCTACAGATATATGAGTGTTAATTTTGTATCCTGAGATGTTACTATATTCCTTGACTACTTCTAGGAGTTTTGTAGTTTATTCCCTGAGGTTTTCCAGATATATAATCATATCATCTGTGAAGAGTGACAGTTTGATCTCCTCTGGTCCTATTTGGATCATCCTGATTATGTTCTTTTGCCTGATTGTGGTGGCGAAGACGTCCATTAGAATGTTAAAAAGCAGTGGAGACAGTGGGCATCTTTGGCTGGTTCCTAATCAGAGTAGAAATGATTTTAATTTTACACCATTCACCATGACATTGGCTGTGGGTTTTCTGTAGACGGCCTCTTGTGTTTAAAAAATGTTCCATCTATACCCATTTTCTTAAGTGTTCTGATCAAGAAAGAATGAGGGATATAGTCAAAAGTTTTTTCTGCATCAATGAGAATCATATGTTCTTTTCTTTAAATTTATTTATGTGATGTATTATGTTTATGGATTTATGTATATTGAACCATTCTTAGGACCCTGGGATGTAACCCACCTGGTCGTGGTGTATAACTTGTTTGATGTGTTGTTGAATTCTGTTTCCTAGTATCTCATTGAATATTGTTGCATCAATATTCATTAGAGATACTGGTCTATGATTTCCTTTTCTTATTGAGTCTTTTCCTGGTTTGGGAATCGGGTGATATTTGCCTCATACAATGTGTTGGGAAGTATTCCTACTTTCTCTATGTTTTGGAAAGCATTAAGTAATACAGGAACTAGTTTATCTTTAAAGGTTTGGTGGAATTTTTATTTGAAGCCATCTGGTCCCAGACTTTTCTTTTTGGGGAGATTTCTTATAGTTGATGCTAAGTCAGTGCTTGTTATAGGCTTGTTCAATATTTCCACTTTTTTCTGGCTAAGTCCAGGATGGTGGTATGTTTCTAAGTATTGATCTATTTTCTTCAGATTTTGATACTTCTGAGAGTAGAGTTTTACGGTATTTATTAAAATTTTTTTGAATTTCTGAGGAATCTTTTGTAATTTGGCCTTTATCATTTCTGAAGGATGAAATTAGCAATGTTACCCTTCTACTTCTTGCTAGGTTAGCCAGTGGTTTATATATTTATTTTTATTTACTTTATTTCTTTTCTTTTCTTTTATTATTATTATTATTTGTTAAATCATAGCTGTGTACATTAATGCAATCAAAGGGTACAATGTGCTGGTTTCATATACAATATGAAATATTCTTATCAAACTGTTCAACATAGCCTTCGTGGCGTTTCCTTAGTTATGGTAAGTAGACATATGTATTCTGCCTTTAGTAAGTTTCACCTGTACCCATTCTAAAATGCACCGTAGGTGTGGCCCAACCCATTACCCTCCCTCCACTAGAATCCACAGAGAACTTAAACTAACTACAAAGAAAATAACAAGTTATCCTATATCATTTTGGATAAGGGACATGACCAGAAGCTTCACTGAAGAAGATAGGAGCAGTTCAAACCTGGCCCTGGCCAAAACTGCAAAAAAAATAAAATAAAATAAAATAAAATAAATAAATAAATAAAAGAAGATAGGAGCATGGTGTACAGGCACATAAAAAATGCTCATTATCAATAATCATCAGAGAATTTCAAACAAAAACTATTCTGAGATAACATCTAACTCCAGTAAGAGTAAAGCACTTCACAAAATCCAAAACTACATATGAAGGTGTAGATGTGGAGAAAAGGGAACACTTCTGCACTGCTAGTGAGAATGCAACTAGTACATTCCTTTTGGAAGGCAGTTCAGAGAATATTCAAGAATCTAAATATAACCTGAAGTTTTATCCTGCAATTCCTCTTTGAGGTGTATCTCCAAAAGACCAAAAATCGTTTATGAATAAAGTTATTTGCACCAGATTATTCATTGCAGCTCAATTCATAATTGCCAAGTCATGGAAGAAGCCAAGTGCCCATCAACCCATGAATGGATTAATAAATTTTGGTATGTGTATACAATGGAATACTATGCAGCATTAAAAAATGAAGACTTTACCTCTTTTATGTTTATGTGCATAGAGATGAAAAATATTCTTCTTAGGGGTGGCGCCTGTGGCTCAAGGAGTAGGGCGCCAGACACATATGTCAGAGGTGGCAGGTTCAAACCCAGCGTCGGCAAAAACAAACAAACAACAACAACAAAAAAACACAAAAATATTCTTCTTAGTAAAGCACCATAGGAATAAAAAATGTATATATATATATATATGTATACACACACATACATATATATACATTTATACATATATATAAATAAATACAAATAAATATATATATAAATGTATATACATCCCAGTATACTCAGAACTACTGGGATCCGATGTACAATCTCTCAAAGAAGCATATGATAAATGAAACACAAGTATAGACTAGGATGAAGGTGGGAAAAGGGAAGAGAGGGGAACGGAGGGGTGGATCTATAGAGGGAAGGTTGGTAGGGAGACCACACCTATGGAGCGTATTGCAAGTACAAGTTGGATCTAAAAGGTGTAGAACACAAAGGTCTTTATCTAGTAATTGGGTAAAAGAGGTGAAATCTATGTTGTTTAGTAGGATGTAAGCACTACAATTTGTACAAATAACACTTTGAATCCCATAATGGCATAAATGTATTTATGATCTTTGTAAAAAATATTTAATAAAAAAGTAAAGAATAATTAGAGATGTATTGTGGCATCTGTGGGGAGAATCAATGAGTTTTGGTTTAGTATATTGCCAGTTGATTTCATGGCTAGGGATTTTTCAGAGATGTCAAATTTCTGGCATCTGAGTGATTGGTGCAAGGGAATATTGGCGCAGATTTATAGACCCTAACAGAAGAGAAGGAGGGAGTATTCTGTATTTTTTAGTGTGCATATGAGAAGCGTAATTAGAGTCAAGAATTCACTGTATGGGAATTTTTTAGTGCCTTCAATGATTTATAATAGGGTGGCACCTGAGTCTCAAAAAGTAGAACCCTAGCCCCATATGTTAGAAGTGGCATGTTCCAACATGGGTCCCAGACAAAAAAACTGCAAAAAAGATCAGTTGAGCCCAGAAGTTTGAGATTGCATTTAGCTATGATGACATCACAGCATACTACCCAGGGGAAGGACATAGACTTTTCCCCAGGAAATAAAAGAAAAAGAATTTTGAATATCAAATGGTCATAGTTACATAAAATCCAAAGGCTTGACCAATACAGGTTTTAGGAATACAATTTCCCTATGAGAGAATAATTTATCTAGTTGACATCTAAACTAAGGACAAAATTTCAAAACTAAAAAGTGGAAAAAAGTAAAAATGAGGAGTAAATCCCCAAGCAATGTTTTTCTCCATTTATGTATTGAGAGAGAGTCTTGTTTTGTTAACTTATGGTAGAGTTCACTAGTATCATAACTCACACGAATTTTCATGTGTTGTCAAAAAATAAATGTGTGCTGTCTCCTGGGACTCATTGCCTGCATCACATCAGCCAATTTTTATGCTTCAGAGATGTGAATTTCACTATTTCTCAGGCTGGTCACCAATTCAGAAGCTAAGAGAATCCAACTGACTCAGCCTCTCAAAGTACCAAGATGACAGGCATGAAGCATCACCACTGGCCACAAACCATAGTTTGAAAAATATCCCTACTTCAAGGTCTGGAGTGTTGGCTCACACATGTAATCCTAGCACTTTGGGAGGCAGAAGTGGGTGGTCCTAAGTAACTGGGCATTCTTAGGAGGGCACCTGGACTCACAGATGCTTAGGAGGCTGAGGCAATAAGGTCTTTTGAGCCCTTGGTCACATTTATGGCTCAAAGGTATAGGGCGTTGGCCCCATATAATTGAAGTGTCAGATTACAACAAGGTCTCTGGTCAAAAAATTTGAAAAAAGAATACAACTGAAAAGCTCAGTTAAGGTTTTCATCAACATACAGAGGCCTCCATGAGGACAGGGTCTGAGGTCCTCAGTTGAGCCCAGGAGTTTGAGATTGCAGTTAGCTATGATGACATCACAGCATGCTACCAAGGGGAAAGAGGTAGATTCTGTCTCAAAGAAAAAGAAAATGACAAGTTCAGTAGTGTCGCGGACCGCCAGTCGATGGGCCTCAGTTTGAGGGTGCTCAGGGCGAACGGTGCAGGTTGATTGAAAGGTCGACGCAGGATGAATTGACAGACTGCCACACAAAGCAGCTGCACTTTATTGATTTTTAAGTCTGGTATTTATACATTTTCTTTCCAGGGTTAAAACAATGTAATCATTATTTTGTTTATGCTTGTGAATTATCTTTGTGTCTCCAATTATCTTTGTGTCTCCATATGTGGTTTATCATGCACTATATGTTTTCAAGGTTTTTCTTTTTGGAGGGAGGTGGTTTATTTTTTCAAGGTTTTTGTTCTAGGGAAGTGGTTTCATTAGTAACACCTGGTTGCTTCCCCTTATCTAGGAATGTCAAGATTTGTGACTTCTCTTAGTTCTGTAATTGGTCTCAGTTTCTTATGATCTCTTTTAAGAACAGCTGAACATATTCTTTTATGTATAATGCTTGACTACTTCTATATATTTTTACTCTAATTAGTAACTATATTTTGATTCATTGTTTGTTAAACATTAAACTACTTTATTGATTTGTGTTACATATGAAAATTAGTGAAGTAAGATGTTTTTCTAAGTAAAGTTTTACTGCAGAAGGTGTCATGTTGGAACATCTTGTTTGCCGTGCCTGCATTGTCTCAAGTCACTGACATTTATGGTAGGGACGTGCTGTTGTGCAGGCTCTCTTGGAGCCACTGAGTTCAGCACAGCTATACTTGCTGTGTTTAATTGTGGATCAGTAAGTCACTGTGTTTATTCTTAGTTTCTCAAGACAATCAGGCAATAATCAGGCATCCAACTGAACAGACAGGTTTCAGAGCAAAGGTTTTTTTTAGGCTTTTATGCCGCACCTCGTGAGTTATTACGTTCAAACAAAGGCATGCTAGGCAACTTATGCGCTGCTTTCGCAAACCAGGGGGGCTGGGGGTTTCGCTCCGGGGAGCACATACCACCTACTCACGCATTTTATAATGCGGACAGCGCCACTTCACCCCGGCTAGATGCCGGGGGTGCGGCACAGTAGGATTTAACAATGTGGCTTCCATTTCAATTCATGGTGTCTTGTGTGTGAGCAGGGACATAGGGTTGACTGTCTCTCAGATACAGGCATGATCTTGGTTATTCTTAGGCTGTGAGAATTTTGTGACCCCAAGTTTTGGAAAACATTCTCAAGTAGCTTTACTTTATAAAGTAGTTCACGGTTTGCAAGAATAAAATACTGTTTTTCTTAGTATAGACACAGAATGCAACTATTATCACAATCAAATTACAGAGCATTGTCTTCTCCCCCCCACAAACAATGGCAAAGAACTACCCCTGTCACTTTTATTTTCCCCGCCACCCTCCCCCACCTATCTCTTAGTCCTAGAAGACAATTGGCCTTGTCTTCATGATTTTTTTTTTACTTTTTTACTTTTTTATTATATCATAGATATTTACATTAATGCAATTATGGAATACATTTTGCTGGTTTTCTATACCAGTCAAAATATTTTCATCAAACTGTTTAACATAGCCTTCATCCAATGTTTTTATTTACTCTGTTAAGACTTTGATACTCTACACTTAGCAGTGGGAAATGAAGAATCAAACATCCTTGACTAATTCATGTCTTGATGTTTTCTTCTGAGTTCAGTCATACTCTTTGTGGTCTTTTATAACTGACCTTGTTCCCTTATCATAATGATTTTATGGTTCATTCCTATTTTAAAATAAATATGCATTTTGACATTTTATTGTCATGTAAATATAGCACATTATATGTATCCAATTACCTGTAAATCCCATTATTAGTCCTGAAGATGGTCCCTTCTCACGTATAATTTTGAAAATTTTTGAACAACAAGATACATTGCCTCTGTCAAAAGACTTTCCTGTGTCTCTTCAGGTGACCCTGTGATTTTTCTTACTGATTCTATTAAGGTAGTGTGTTCTATTAGTTGATTTTCCCTTATTGTCAGGCAATCCTGGTAATAAATCTCATTTGGGACACATGTATAAAAATATATATTGTTTGCTACTGGACTTTTCCTGCACCAATGCAGTATATTTCTTAGATATTTCATACTGCATTTCCCCCTCTGCCCCAGAAAAATACGTTGCTACCATCATAGCTCAAGGAAATGCAAGCTGCTAAACTCAAGTGATCCTCCTGACATTATCCTTTCTATCAGCTGAGAGTGCAAGCTGATGCCACCACTGCTGCAGGTCATTTTTTAGGTAGAGTTAAATGTCTTTTTCCACACTTGACTGCAATATTTGGAAGCTCTGGGAAGCCAAGGCGGGCTGAGAACTTAAGATCACCAGTTGGAGACAATACTGAGCAACAGCAGGAGACACTGTGGCCCGAACTCCTATTCTGTGTCTACTGAGATAGAAAAGGGAGCCAAGCTTTGTCGCTCTTGTCTTTAGTTCCCACTACCCCAAAGGCTGAGGCAGTATGATCCATTCAACACAGGAATTGGATTCTGCTGTGTGCTAGGCTGATGCCATGACACTCTAGTCTGGCAACAGAGTTAGGGTCTGTCTTTTGAAACATAATAAAAGAAAGAAGGGAAGAGAAAGCGGGGGAGAGAGATCGAAAAGCAGGGGAGGGGGATGGTACGGTTATTTATCTGTTTGCTTCCTCATTCGCTCTCCCCCTTGTTCTGGTCACTCCTAGTGTCAGCCTATCTGCCTTCCCAAACCCTCCCATTTGCCCGGTGTAGCCACCCCTTCACTATCCTTCTCGTCCTCTGTGTTTCTCCTCTTTTCTTTCTTCCCTTCCCACTCTAGGATTGCCAGCTTCTCTCCTACACGCACACAGGCATGTAAATGTAGGTTTTTGATGCTTTTCTGCCCATTGAACCCGCTATTTTCATGTTTCCAACAGGTTTTTCTTCACCCAATCCCTCAGCTACTGTTGAGGTAATGTTCTGTTACATTGAAAGCTATTTTGTAAAAAAAATTATTTGGAAACAAGTTTTCAAGTAAGAGGCAGTTGTTTACATAATATCTTATATACTCACATCCTGAAATGTCCTATTTAAGAGTATGGGATGTGTGTATATGGTTTATCTCCTGAGTTTACTGTGCTGATTAACAAGTACTTACAAAAATAGATACAATTGAAAATTGCTGATCAGTGGTAATAGAGGAACATCTTTGGAGAGAAAAATCAAACTCCATTGATATTAAAAATGAATACAAAAAGAAAATTCCAAAAGAGAGAAAAATCAACATATTTTATAAGTCATTATAGGAACAAAAACTAATCAAATAGTTTTCAACATACTTTAGACTTTAAAAGTTGTTTGGACAGTTGGTCTTTAACTTCGACCAATTATAGATCGTTATATTTTTCCTAGGATTTAACATTCCTCTTTTCTCTACCAAAGTTTTTTTTTTTTTCTTTTTAGCATTTCAGCTCTTTATTTATAAATAATCCTTTTCTATCATCTTTATTTTTACTTCTTAAAACCATAGATATAAAGGTACTCTCTTATTTTCCCTAATTGGGAATTTGAAATTCTGTATTCTGCTGATCTTCCTTTCAAAATTGCTTGAAGTGAAAAGATCTCTTAGCCACTGGACATCTACTTTTCAGAGTAGTCCCAAGATTATTTATATGTAGAAAATGGCAAAAGTATTGTTTTCAAATTGAAAATGTGAGTGAACGGCTTCTCTTTACCATCAGTGGTATTTTGTTTTTGTTTTCCTTCCTCGTTTGTACTTCCTTGAAGTTTTGTAGGGAATTTGTTCATGGAGGAGAAGCAGAAAATTTTGGTTTTGATTTTTAAAAATCTGAACTACCTTAATGCTTTTTCCAAAAGTGTATTTCCTTGCCTGTTAGAATCATTGGGAAGAATATCTAGGTCTGAATTTTCAACTGAGGAGATGTGTTGGCTCTTCTGTCTACTATTTTTTTTTTTTTTTGAGTAATCAAAGACCTGTAGCTGGCCATTAAAAAGTTGCTTGTTTCTTTCTAACTGCTTACACTTGCACACTGTTGTCTAACTATATGTGGTATTTATAATTCCTTCCTACTTCTTTTTTGAGTAGCCATTGCCTATGTTTTCTCAGCTCCCTGATTTCTTTACATGAGCTCATCTGACAAGAAAATGCAGCTATTTTGTGTACCCTTTCTCCATGTTGGACCATCTGAATCAGTGTTTTAACTCATCCATGATGGTCTCTGAGATTTTCAAACTATTACATAAGACTCAGTAGTTACTCGAAAGCAATTTTTAGGTAGAGCTGGTCCTTTCTGGGAGAGACTCGGGATGTCACCTTTATTATCTTGAAAGGTGTCCCTCCCTGAAACTCTTTTTTAAACTCGATGCTGTTTCCAGTGAAAAATTAGCAAGACTATGAAAAAGTAAGTTGAGGGAGGCTGTTTACAAAATTGAAAAGTCATAGAAATCTACATTGAATAACTGACTTTCAGTTCTGTACCAGTTGAATTCTTGTGCTCTTTTCTCTGTGTACATGATGTTTCTATTTTTCTCCAATAAAACTTTTATTAAAAGAAAAAGGAAAGAAAGAAGGGAAGAGATAAATATGCTAGGCACACTTTCCTAGAGCAAAGTATGAAGATATTTCATTAGGAAGATGGAATAGGGAACTACATAAAAAAAAGAGATTTATTTTGGCTCCTGAAGTGGGAGGACAATGAGGCAGGGCAAAGGGTTTAGGAACCGGTTTATCAAGATATTGCCAGTTGATCTGATGAGTAGTGGTTCTCCAGAGATATCTGTTCCCTGTCCTCTGATTGGGCGAAGGGAATATTGGCCCAGATTAAAGGACCCCAACAGAAATGATGGAGTGTGTACTCTGAATATCTTTGGGTTATATGAAAAGCCTGACTAGTGTCAACAATTCACTTTGAGGGCAAGTTTAGAGTGTCATTTTGTTGCTCTGGGTACAGTGTCCTGGGATCATAGTTTACATAAATTTTCAAGTGTTATCATCAAGGGAACATATTCCTTCAACTGGAAATACAGTGACCTGCATAACATCTGGCCATTTTTTATTCTTCAGAGATAGGGATCTCACTATTGCTCAGGCTGGTCTCCAATTCAGAAGCTCAGACAATCCAACTGACTGGACTTCCCAAAGTACCAAGATGATAGGCAACGCCCCATTTCTGGCCACAAACCATAGTTTGAAAACTATCCCAATTTCAATGCCTGGAGTTGTGGCTCAGAAATGTAATCCTAACACTCTGGGAGGCAAAAGCAGGTGATTCAAAGTAAGTGTTCACTGTGGGTGTCACTTAGACTCCCAGCTGCTCCAGATGCTGAGCCCATAAGATCTCCTGAGACCAGGAGTTTAAGATTGTGTTTATGAGAGAGAGAGCATTAAGGCAGGCTTAGCTCAGATCTCCTGGAACAACAGGTGAGAGTGGGCAAGATCTTTTCTGGCATAAAATATTACTGTAGAGAGGCAGTTTGGGGTGTTCAGTGAAGTAGTGTATTATTGGGCATGAAATGTAATGCAGAACTGTGAAGTCATCCAAAAAATTTTCTGGGACACTGCTCAAGTGGTGGCGACCAGCCCCTCCCCTACTGAGGATTACAATTCTCACTTCATGGGAAAACTAGGTGTTGTGAGAAAAGATTAATGAAGTGTGGACTCCTGAGCGGAATTTGGCTGTCAGAAAGGGGTGCCATTGGGAGTTGTGTGGGGCTAGGCAGCCAGATAGAAAATTAGGGGGAAAGGATCCCATATAGGAAATAGACACATTTTGCAATTTCAGAAATGGCTATCTCCATAGGCATCTTTTCCAAGAGACCAGTTGTGGTGATTTGAGTATCACCTGCAACAGCCATCCTGAACCTAAAACCCCACACTTCATGGAAACTATTTCGGGGAAAGTTTGTGAAACCTGCCTGTGAAGATTAAAAATTATTCAGGGCCTAGGAGGTAGAATGAGATGGTAGACAGGAAAGCTTTTTAGCTTAGCTTTCTCAGAACAATAGATATGAATGAATGGGCTAGATCATTCCCAGCAGGGAATATTAATGTACACTGGCAGTCAGGCTTTGCAGCAAACTGGCAGATTTCTCAACTCAAAATGTATTCCCAAGCTGCAGAGACTGCCAGAAAACCCTGTGCCTCTTCTGAAGCCATTGGTGGTGGTGCAACCAGTCCCTCCCCCATAGAAAATTATAGTTCCAAGCTAGTGGGGAAACTAGGAGTTGAGTGAAAAATTAGTGAAGTGTAGACTATTGAGAAGGAATTGCTGGTCAGGTAAGGGAGCCATCTGGAGCAGCAAAGGTGGGGCTAGGTTGATAGTGAGGAAGCAGACACATTCTGAAATTTTAGAAATATCAACTGAATTTTTGCATGGGCCAGGTTCAGCTATTTGAATCTCACCTTCAGGCAGCCATCCTGTACCCAAAACTAATAAAAGAGGTGGAGGGCATGCTCTCTGTCTTTTAGTATACATATGAAAAAAATAATTGGCCTCAAGAATTCATGGTGTGGGCACTTTCCAGTGATGAAAAGAAACTACTTTTTCAAAGGCTCAAAGTTACTTAAAATGCAAAGATGTTATTAATAGAGATTTTAGGAAAACAATTTTCCTATGAGAGAATAATTTCTCTAGTTGACATTTAATCTGGAGAAAAATTTCAACTCTCTATCTGTGTTCAAAAGTAAAAATGAGAGGAAATTCTGTACCAAAGGTTTTCTCCATTTGTATATTTAGATAGAGACTTGTATTGTTGCTCTCTCTAGGACAATGTGGAATCATAGCTCACAGCAAACTTCAAGTGTTGTCATCAAGTGAACCTATTCCCTCAATTGGGACTCCCATCACCTACATAATATCTGGTCACTTTTTTTTCTTTAGAGATAAGGATCTCACTAATGCTCAAGCTGGATTCCAATTTAGAAACAGACAATCCAACTGACTGGACCTCCCAAAGTGCCTAGATGACAGGCATGAAACACTATCACTGGAAACAACCCATACATTAAAAAATATTCCAAATTCAAAATATAGAGTACAGTAATGCTGAGACTCTGGGAAGCAGAAGCAGATGGTCCAAAGAAAGTGGGCACTGTAGAAGGGCACGGGGACTCCTACACACTGAGGGGGCTGAGGTAATAGGATCTGTTTAGTTCAGAAGTTTAAAATTACAGTTAACTCTAATGAAATCAGGGCACTCTATCAAGAAGGAAGGAGTCAGCTCTGGGTCAAGAAAAAAGAAAATGTCAACTTTGGTAGGATGGAACAATGTGCATTGCATGTCAATTCATGGAAATCGGTGTGTGAGCAAGAAGGTAAGGTCGACTGTCTCTGAATACTTTCACTTCCTCGGTACTTCTTATCCTTTAAGCCTTTTGAGCACCTCAAATTTTGGAAAACAAAGCCAAGTAGCATCATTGAAATAGGTAGTTCACTCTTTGAAATTGTACAGTTCTGTGTTTCTTAGTATAGTCAGATAATTGTGTAACTATCATCACAATCTGACTTTAGAACTTTGTCTTCTCGGGGCCGCTCCAGTGGCTCAGTGAGTAGGGTGCCGGCACCACATACTGAGGGTGGCAGGTTCAAACCGATCCCCGGCCAAATTGCAACCACAAAATGGCCCAGCATTGTGGGGGGCCAGGCAGGAGAGTCGCCTAGGCCCAGGAGATGGAGGATGCAGTGAGCTGTAATGCCACAGCGTTCTATAGAGGGCAACAGGGTGAGATTCTGTCTCTAAAAAAAAAAAAAAAAAAAAAAAGAACTTTGTCTTCTCCCCACACACAAAGAATGTCAATAAAAAAATAGTCATTTTTATCTTCCCATCACTTTACTCTTCCCAGCCTACTCCCTACTCCTAGCAGACAATTGGCCATGTCTTGATGTTTTCTTCTGAGTTCAGTCATGCTCTTTGTGGTCTTTTGTAAGGGGATTTTTTTCCTTTATTTTAGTGGTTCATTGTTTGTTTTTGATTTTTTGAGGAAGAGGCTCAAGCTGTTGCCCTGGGTACAGTGACATGGCATTTCAGCTAACAGCAACCTCCAAATCCTTGGCTGAAGCTATTTTCCTGCATTTGCCTGAACAAGTAGCTGGGACAACAGGTGAATGCCACAATGCCAGGCTATTTATTGGTTACAGCCATACATTTTGTTTGGTGCACCCAGGCTGTATTCAAACCCAACAGTTCAGGTGTATGTAGATGGAGCCTTAGAAAGTTGAGCCACAGGCACCAAGCCATATTTTTAAGGTATAATTCTATTTTAACATAGAATGTGCACTTCATTCATTTTGATTGTTGAAAAATATTCCATCGTGTGAATATAGCATGTTATATGTATACAATCATCTGTAAATCCCATTATTAGTCCTGAAGACATTGCCTTCTCAACTAAGATTTTTAAAAAATTTATCAGAAGTGTTCCCTTCTCTCCACATCACGCCAGCATCTGCAGTTTTGAGATTTTGTGATGTGGGCCATTCTCACTGGGGTTAGATGATATCTCAGGGTTGTTTTGATTTGCATTTCTCTAATATATAGAGATGATGAACATTTTTTCATGTGTTTGTTAGCCATTCGTCTGTTATCTTTAGAAAAAGTTCTATTCATGTCTCTTGCCCATTGATATAAGAGATTGTTTGCTTTTTTCATGTGGATTAATTTGAGTTCTCTATAGATCCTAGTTATCAAGCTTTTGTCTGATTGAAAATATGCAAATATCCTTTCCCATTGTGTAGGTTGTCTCTTTGCTTTGGTTATTGTCTCCTTAGACCTTTTTGGAAGGAAGTATGGAGAAACTTCAGAGCACTCAAGCTAGACCTCCCATTTGATCCTGTAATCCCATTACTGGGCATCTACCCAGAAGGAAAGAAATCCTTTTATCATAAGGACACTTGTACTAGACTGTTTATTGCAGCTCAATTTACAATCGCCAAAATGTGGAAACAGCCTAAATGCCCACCAACCCAGGAATGGATTAACAAGCTGTGGTATATGTATACCATGGAATATTATTCAGCCATTTAAAAAAATGGAGACTTTACATCCTTCATATTAACCTGGATGGACATGGAAGACATTATTCTTAGTAAAGCATCACAAGAATGGAGAAGCATGAATCCTATGTACTCAATTTTGATATGAGGACAATTAATGACAATTATGGTTATGGGGGGAAACAGAAAGAGGGAAGGAGGGAGGTGGGTGGGGCCTTGGTGTGTGTTACACTTTATGGGGGCAAGACATGATTGCAAGAGGGACTTTACCTAACAATTGCAATCAGTGTAACCTGGCTTATTCTACCCTCAATGAATCCCCAACAATAAAAAAAAAAAAATTATCAAGAAGATATGTGGACTGTGTCAAAAGCCTTTTCTGTATCTCTTGAGGTGTCCATGTGGTTTTTCTTTTTGTTTCTATTAATGTACTGTGTTCTAATAGTTGATTTTTCCATATTGAACTAGACTGACAATCCTGGTAATAAATCTTTTTTGAAATACATAAATAAAATATTATGTATGCTACTGAACTTTTCTTATACCTATACAGAATACCTCTCATATATTGGATACTTTGTTTCTCCCTTGTCACACAAAAATACATTGGTACAATCAAACCTCAAGAAAATGCTAGCTGCTAACCTCAAAGGATCTTCCTGAGTTTATGCTTTCAGAAGATGAGAGTATAGGCCACCACTGCTGAAAAACTTTGCACTTATTTCTTGGTCAAGTGGGGTCTTGCTATTTTGCACATTCTGATCTGAAACCCCTTAACTTCCAGTATTCTTTCTGATTTGCCATCTGAATTTGCTGGGATTATAGGTTTCCGCTATGGTGCTCATCCATGCTTATGTTTTGATGAAGTCTTTTTCTATTTCATTGTAGTTAAGAGCCTGTAGATTTAATAAATTACAACTCTATTTAGACAAAATTTACACAATCCACAATTCATTCATTTTAATTATAGAATGCTAGATTACACATTCAGGGATCATTTGTATAGTTTGTTTGTTACTAGAGAAGTTTTTCTTAAGGTGTAGAGGAGATTTATAGTGGAAAAAAAGAAATGAAGGAAAGAAGTGAATATAAAGAGCAAGCTAATGAGAGATAGATAATTGGGGGAAGGAAGGATAAAGTGAGGTAGAGGTGAAGACAAAGAGGGATGGAATCAGAGAAAGATAAAATGACCAAAATTGTAGGCTCCACAGCTATTATTTTAGCCCTCTACAATGCTGGGTTGAGGGTAGTTCTTGAAAGAGTGTGAGGTGAGAAGGGGCAGAACATGTTTCAGACCATGTCTCTAATAAAAAGTAAAAAATCATCTAGGCATTGTGATAGGCACCTGTGATCCTATCCACATGGGAATTTCAGACAGGTGGACTGCATCAATCCTGGAGTTTGAGGCTGCTATGATCTAGGCTGAGGCTATGAAAAACTAGCCTGGGCCACATACAGAAACCATATCTCAAAAATACCCATACACACAGCCATGCAACGTCAAATTTAAAAACCAACCAACAAAGATTTTCATCATCTATAAAGACAAGAATGATAGGACATTTGATATCACCTAATATATTATTTACATATAAATTATCAATTGTATAGTGGTGTTTCACTTAAAATGTATACTTTCTTCCTACACATGTAAAGTTAAAGAGGAATAAGAACAAAAGATAACCTATAAATATGAAAATGCCCCTTTTTGTTTCTAATGTTTGTAAGTCACACATATAAAATTGGTAACAAAATACGAATTCCCTAGCAAGGGACAGCTAAGAAAAATTACTTTAATAGGCCTAAATCTAAATTATTTCCACTAGTGACTGAGGATTCTTGTCCAGTGTTCAAATATCAGCATAAAAAGTAACTTCATCAACAAGTATAAGCTGCATATTTATAATATTTTTCCAACATTTATTAACCCCACATTGGCAGAGGATTTCCTCCTCAGCCACAGTCCCAACTTCATAACCTTAATCCCATGTTAGTTCTATTCTTGCTTTGACATACCTGTTGGTAAATAATGCCACCAATGGAAAACTTCTGTCCTGTGTTTCATCAAAATCATTCTGTACCAAGAGATTTGGAGAACAACTATTTTTGAGGAAGTGGCCCACGTTTCCTTCTTTTGTGGCATCCAGTAAAAACACATTCCCTTTACTGAACTTCATTAGAGAATGAGATTAAGTCTTTTTGGTTTCATTTGGCAACTCTTCATCACAAAAGATCTGCTGTTTTTGACATGCTGAAGATTGTTTCTCTGGAGGTTTTGGATTGGAACTTCCAATTCTTTTTTCATATTTTGGTAATACAACATGGTTGCATTGGTACACGTGCCCCCTATTGGAGTTTCTTTTCTATGTCTAGTCACATTTCTCGCATTTGATTAAAACAGCAGGGTCTTTAGAACCTTGAACTTGGTTTGAATTGAGTCATTTTTAACTCCCTTGGTTTTAGATCTCAGAAATTACTGGGCTGGTTCAAATTAATCATTATCTTCTTAGGTGACAGACTCCAAGGCAATAAATCCATCTTTTTCCCATTGCACTGAAGAACTTCTATCTTGGATTTAGGACTTCTAATAACTGAATGATACTGAATTCTTTTTATTTATTTTTTATATTTATTTATTTTTATTAAACCATAGCTGTGTACATTAGTATGATCATGGAGCACCATACACTTGGTTCATAGATCATTTGACACATTTTCATCACATTAGTTAACATAGCTTTTGTAGCATTTTCTTAGTTATTTTGCTAAGACCTTTACATTCCACATTTACTAGGATTCACATTCTTGAAATATTGTTATACTTCATTTCCATAACAAACCCCTTGGAATTCCTTTTGAACTTTGGTGAACACTCTTTTGTTCCAGCATTTATAGGATGTGTTTCTAGGTCTAATGGGATAATTTCAACCTCCGAATCTAAACATGCAACTTATATACTCCACTTTTTTTGAAAATCTGTTTATCATAGTATTCTTTTCTCTTCCATTTTCATCAATAGCATTAGATTCCTCAACGTTAGCTCTGCTTAGTAATCTCCTGAATGGATACAAACAAATGTCCCTCTGTCAATATCATTCAGGCAGCATATCGCCTAGCCTTTTTTCTGTTTTGTACACTTGTAGCTTCACTTGAGGACATTGTTGGACAACTGGGTTTTGGCACAATTATCAATTACATTTGCACAACAGACTGCATTCATTAATGCCAGTAGGTACTAGTCTCTATAGTCTTTTGTATTTATATATAGAGGGTACTTTATTACGTGACAAGGGAGAAGATTTTGGCATTCCTGTCAGATAAAGACACACACAATTTGCTATGTCTACGCAGCCCTCAAAACAATCACATGAATCAGAGAACATGGTGGAGAAGCCATTAAAATGTTATGCGTGTGGCCACATGGCCTTCTGGTACATAAACTGTGGAAGCTTTCTACTATCAATTTCATTAGAGAAAGGAATGAACACAGATTCCACTCCATTGCTAATGTCCACATCAGAAACAATTTCTTCTTGCTTTTCGTACTTCCCATACAAGTGCAGTGGGAAGTGAAATTTCTGGAAGTGACATTTGATTGGGAGCTGCAGAAGGATTTCTCCATTGAAGGTTGGTAGCCTTTTCATTAGACAGGCCGCAGAACAGGCATGACTTTAGTAAGATAGATTCAAAGATAATTCTTTTCCTCTAAACTTTATAGTTTTATCTTTCAGAGAAAGAATTTTCTCATATTCTTTAGATAGAAGTGCACAGTCTTTTGCAAAGTTTTCATATGATGTAAAAGGAAATGTATTTGATTGGTTTACCTGTTCATTCTGAGTCACAGGTATATGATCCTTTATCAAAGCTAAATTGTTATTTATAGTTGCTTCAGTCACTAGAATCATTGTTTGGCTATATTCTTTATTTGTAGAAGACCCATCTGTAGTCTTTCTTTCAGTGACTGTGGCACATTTTGCACTCGTTCAAATGAGAAGTCCATTTTTACATCATATTTTAGCTCCATCCAGAAAGTTTTTACATATTATTTTTCTTCCAATCCTTTGGTGTTCATGAATATAAGACTCTTTAACATTAGTGTTATCAGAGAACAGAATGGTATGAATCACTTTGACTGGAAAATATAACTGGAATCCAATTGTGGTCTCTAAGAAATTTCAAGCCCATAGACAAAATACATCATTATACTTTTTTTAAACTCAATATCTTTTGATACTTGAAATTTCAAATTAGAAACTGTAGTTGAAGAAACTTTCAGAAATGACCAACAGTCCAACCACATAACAAGTCTAGGCATCTTCAGGTGAAAATTTTGCTTATACTAGATCACTGAAAATATTTTTTTAATGAAAACCAACTTTAACTTTGGTCCACAAATACATGAAACATTCATCTGTATCATATTACTGCCTTAGTGCATCACCTTCTGATTGACTACCAGGGCTCTCAACTTCTTCCAATATATTATCTAGCTTAGATTTATATTTCACTGATTCCTAGATTGAGCAATATTCTCAAAGTCTTATTTGCCATCTGTGATGCTCTTTCTTTTATGAAAGGCTTATGTAAATTTATCACCCATATTTTTCTGTTAGTCGGTTATTTCTTATTTGTAGGAACTCTTCATGTATTTTGGATACTAGTTTGTTTTTATTTATTTATTTATTTGAAAATATATTGCTTCAGTTTTTGGGTTGTCCTTTCAAAATTCTATAATGTCTTTTGTAGAATAGAAGATCAATTTAATTTTTTGAGAAGAGTCTCACTCTGGCACCCTGAGTAGAGTGCCACGGCATCATACCTCGCAGCAACCTCAAAATCCTTGGATCAAGAGACAGTCTTGCCTGAGTTTTTCTTTTTTTTTTTGTGGTTTTTGGCTGGGGCTAGGTTTGAACCTGCCACCTCTGGCATATGGGACCACTGCCATACTCTTTGAGCCAAAGGTGCTGCTCACCTGAGTTTTTCAATTGTTAGTAGAGTTGGAGTCTTACTCTTCCTCAGCCTGGTCTCCAAATTCTAAGCTCAAATGAATCGCCTGCCTCAGCCTCCCAGTGTGCTAGGATTACAAAAGAGAACCACATCGCCCAGCTGCATGAGTTTTTTCACAATGTCCTTTTATTATCAGTTTAATTTCTACAGTATGTGTTCAGACTACTTTTTATTTTTAATATTGTTCATGCATTTCCTCTTCTTTCTTAATCAATATGGCTAAAGCTTATACATTTCATCAATGTTTTGTGTTATTTTCTTTCCTTCTCCTTCTTATTATTTTTTTTTGTTTTTGTTGTTTTATTTTAGTCTCACTCTATAATCCCGGCATTTGAGTGCCAAGGTGTCATCATAGCTCACAGCAATATTCGTCTCTTGTGTTTAACCAGTCATCAACCCTCAGCTTCCCCAGGAGCTGGAATTGCTGGTGCCCATTACAAAACTCATATAATTTTTCTATTTGTAATAGAGATGGCCCTTACTCTTTCTCAGGCTGGTCTTGAACTCCTGAGCTCAAGAAATCCAGCTGCCTTGACCTCCTTGAACAGTATGATCACAGGCAGGAGCTGCCATGCCCAGTATTAATGTTTTCAATGAAACAAATTTTGGCTTGTTCATCTACTGTGATTATTATTTTATTATCTTCTGGTTTATTATTTTCCTCTATTACAGTATTTATGTTATCAAATCTAAAAAAGCAGATGCTTAGCTCATTCATATTTAGGCTTTGTTTTCTCGCACAAAATTAATGGCCAATGGTTTAGAATTATACCACAAGTTCTGATACATGGTGTGTATGTTTATGATTGTTAAAGTAAGGAAAAAATGCCTAATCACAATGAATTCAAGAAAGAATGAGTGTACAGGCAGGGAAGACATGAAGTAAAGAATGCTTTTTCAAGATTTTTATGGAATGGAAAATAGAAAAATGAGTCACTAGCTGGAGAGAGTAATGTTTAATCAAAGGACAATGATTAGCTATATCTATTAAATATTGATGAGATGCAAACTATTCAGTTATACATGAATCTGTGTAGAACTAGTAGGTGTTTTTATAAGAATAAATGAGACCTACTTTTGTATATATTGAAGCTGTTGGTCATTTAGTGCCTCATTGCATATCCAGCTCAAGGTATAGACAACAGAGGAAATTCAGATTTGGAGCAAGCTTGGTCAGAAAAATAGCTCAAATTTACTGGCATCTTTAGAAACTGTCAAAATATATGTGCATGTGTGTATAAACAAAATGTGTCCTTGTATGTTTGTGGGTACATAAGATGGGGGCGGTATTGAGTAGTAGGAGACCTGGCTATCCAAAAGTCAGATTGGAGTCATTCACTAAGGGGGCTGAATATATCCAACATTCAGACAGAGCCAGTCTAAGATTGAGATAAAACATTCTAAGCTATACCTTTTATTTTTGTTATAGTTTTTAGCCAGGTTTGAACCCACAATGTCCAGCATATGGGGCTGGTGCCCTACTCGTTGAGACACAGGCACCACCCTAAGCTACACTCTTGATAAGCTCACTAACGTCCAGCAGCAAGCAAGCTTTAACTCACTACATCCTGTAAAAGGAATCTTGAGGAAATAAAGGCATTCTTCAAAGTTTTCCTCATCTTTCATCAGAGGAGCTATTAAAAAATGAGAAAACGCTATTAAAAAAAGAGAAAATAAACTGTAACCTAGGACAATGGAACTCCATGAAGGAAGAAAGAGCAATTGAATGGGTATGAAAAAGGTAAACATAACAACCCAGGCTTCTCATGATTTTTATACATATGATTAGAACTTTGTAGCCTAAATTGTACATGGCTAACATGGCATTCAGTG
The DNA here is from genome assembly GCF_027406575.1 of Nycticebus coucang. Classification (NCBI taxonomy): domain Eukaryota; kingdom Metazoa; phylum Chordata; class Mammalia; order Primates; family Lorisidae; genus Nycticebus; species Nycticebus coucang. The sequence continues at coordinate 15,509,424 of NC_069805.1, read as the reverse complement.
TATCTGGAGAAAGTACATAAGACATTTCTATTTTAACATGTAGAAATGTTGAAGAGAATTTTCTGTACCCTACTTGAAATGGTAAAATGTTGATTACCACTTAGATACGTATATTCTAACACTTAGAGTAAGTCCTAAAGAAAATTAAATAATTGTGTTTAACTTAATTATTATTACATTTATTTTTGGTGAGACAGAGTATCATCCAGTCAGTTGCCCTTCATAGAGAGCTGTAGCATTAAGTAGCTCACAGAAACATCACACTTTTGGGAAAGTGATCCTACATAGCCTCACAGTTAATGTAGGTTAAAGGTGCCTGCCACAATACCTGGCTATTTTGTTTAGATATGGTTTCTCCTTTTTGTTCAGGCTGATCTGGAAGACCTGAGCTCAAGCAATGCACCTGCATTGCTCACAGAGTGCTCACAGAGTGCTGGAATTATAGATGTGAGCTACCATAACCCGTCTATCATTTTCTTTTTAAATTTTTTTCTTCCTTCTCCTTCTCCTCCTCCTCCTCCTTCGCCTCCTCCCTCTTCCTCTTCCTCTTCCAATTCTTATCCTTCTATTCCTTTTCCTTCTTCTTTTTTCCTTGCTGTATTGCCCAGGCTGACTTCATACACTTGGACTCAACTGACTCATTTTGCCTCAATCTCCCCAGTAGGTGTGACTATAGAAAATTACTAACATGTAGAATTTTAAAAAATGTTTAAGTAGTTCATAAACCATAAGAGACAGGAAAAAGAAGGACAAAATATGGAATAAGTAAATAAAAACTATGTAATAAAATGACACACTTAATGCCCTAGCAAGAATTACTTTCACCAGGCACTGTGCCTCATGCTTATAATCCTAGCACTCTGGGAACCCAAGGTGGGTAGGTTGCTTGAGCTTCGCAGTTCTAGAGCAGCCTGAGCAAGATTGAGTTCTTGTCTCTACTAAAATAGGAAAATTGGCTGGGAATTTTTGCTGGTTTCTACAGTCTAAGCTACTTGAGAAGCTGAGGCAAGAAGAACTCTGTTTTTTTTGTTGTTGTTGTTATTGTTGTTTGTGAGAAAGATTCTTACTCTGTCAACATAGGTAGGGCGCGGCAGCATCATAGCTCACAGCAACTTCAGACTGCTGGGTTACAGTGATAATATTGCCTCAGCCTCCCAAATAGCAGGGACAACAGGTATGTGCCATTATGCCTGGCTAGTTTCTCTATTTTTAGTAGACAAGTGGGATCACTCTCTTGCAGACGCTGGTGTACAACTCTTGAGCAATCCACCTAACTCGGCCTCCCAGAGTGCTAGGAATACAAGCATGAGCCACTGCGCCTAGTCAAAAGAAGAACTTCTTCTTCTTCTTTTTTTTTTTTTGAGACGGAGTCTCACTATATTGCACTTGGTAGAGTGCTGTGGCATCACAACTCACAGGAACCTCAAATACTTGGGCTTAAGTGATTCTCTTGCCTCAGCCTCCCAAGTAACAGAGACTATTTGCACCCAACACAATGCCTGTCTATTTTTTGTTGCAGTTGTCACTGTGGTGTAGCTGGCCTGGGCTGGGTTCAAAATGGCAAACCTCGGTGTATGAGCCTGATGACATAACCACTGTGCTCCTGTTGCCGGTTCAACACAACAGGAACTCTTGATCTCTAGAGTGATTTTCTTGTAATTTATAACACCAAATATTCTAACCTCTCGACAGAGTGAGACTCTGAAAAAAATAACAACAAGAACAATCAAACAATTAACTTTGATGTATATAATGAAAAAATAAACATACATATTGATAGGGTTGATAAAAATCAATGATCAAATAAAAGCAATCTATATGAAACTCACTTCAACTATAGTGACACGAACAAGATGAAAATAAAACAATGGAGAATGACAATCAGGTAAACATTAAAAAGTAAGAATGGCTGGGCTATAATAATAACAAAGTATACTACAGAGCAAAGAAATTTATTAGGGACAAAGAGTGACATAATATAATGAAGAAAGAATCAATTAGTCAGAAACCATGTTGACATACCCTACATACTACATACTTATGCACTAAACAGCACACTCACAAAATACATAAATAAAAAACTGAAATGGAAAGAGAAATATTAATACTGTATATAATTTTGCAATAGTAGTTTCTTAAAGTTAGCAGCCATTTTAGTGGGATTGGGCAGCTACTAAACATAAAAGAAGAAAACAAATCCAAATCAAGCTGAAAATAGGAAATAGTGAAGACAAAATCAGAAATCAATAATATTGCAAACAAAAAGAACAGATAAAGATGAAAGTGCCAGGTCATCTCATACAAAAAATAAATTAAGGCTCCGTGTCCGAAGGTCAGTGGTTATGGCACGAGCCACATACACCAACGCTGGTGGGTTCAAACCCAACCTGGACCAGCTAAAACAACAACGAAAACTTTAGGCGTATAACCAGGAGACCAAAAATCACATCATAACAAAGATATTTGTATCAGAATATTTATTGCAGCACTATTAATAATTGCTAAATCATGGAAAAATCACAAGTGCCCATCGATACATGAATGGATTAATAAATTGTGGTATATGTACACCATGGAATATTATGCAGCCTTAAAGAAAGATGGACACTTTAACTCTATCATGTTTACATAGATGGAGCTGGAACATATTCTTCTTAGTAAAGTATCTCAAGAATGTAAGAAAAAGTATCCAAAGTACTCAGTGGTACTATGAAACTAATTTATTGCTTTCACATGAAAGCTATAACCCAGTTAAAACCTAAGAATAGGGGGAAGGGGGAAAAGGATGGGGAGGTGGGTAGAGGGAGGGAGATTGGTGGGATTACATCTACAGTGCATCTTACACGGGTATATGTGAAGCTTGGTAAATGTGCAATGTTAATGCATTAGCACAATAAATAAGAAAATGCCAGGAAAGGTATTTTAACCAGTGTAATGAAAATGTGTCAAACGGTCTATGAAACCAGGGTATGGTGACCCATGATCACATTAATGTACACAGCTATGATTTAATAATAAAAAAAAAATGACAGATGAACAACAAATATCATGGCTTTGTGGCAGGTGCCCTGTAGTCCCACCTGTGTGTGTGTGTGGGGGGGTGGGAGTGAAGGGAAGTGAATTACTTAAGCCAAGAGATAGAGGTTTCTGTGAGCCATCATGCCACAGCATTCTACTGTGGGTAACCTACTAAGACTCTGTCTTAAAAAATAATAAAATTTGCAGTCCCACCAGCAGTGTAAAAGTGTTCCCTTCTCTCCACATATACGCCAGCATGTGCAGTTTTGAGATTTTGTGATGTGGGCCATTCTCACTGGGATTAGATGATATCTCAGGGTTGTTTTGATTTGCATTTCTCTAATATAAAGAGATGATGAACATTTTTTCATGTGTTTGTTAGCCATCCGTTTGTCATCTTTAGAGAAGGTTCTAATCATGTCTCTTGCCCATTGATATATGGGATTGTTAGCTTTTTTCCTGTGGATTAATTTGAGTTCTCTATAGATCCTAGTTATCAAGCTTTTGTCTGATTGAAAATATGCAAATATCCTTTCCCATTGTGTAGGTTGTCTCTTTGCTTTGGTTATTGACTCCTTAGCTGTACAGAAGCTTTTCAGTTTAATGAAGTCCCATTTGTTTGTTTTTGTTGTGGTTGCAATTGCCATGGCAGTCTTCTTCATGAAGTCTTTCCCCAGGCCAATATCTTCCAGTGTTTTTCCTGTGCTTTCTTTGAGGATTTTTATTGTTTCATGCCTTAAATTTAAGTCCTTTATCCATCTTGAATCAATTTTTGTGAGTGGGGAAAGGTGTGGGTCCAGTTTGTCTTTTACATGTAGAAATCCAGTTCTCCCAACACCATTTATTGAATAGGGAGTCTTTCCCCCAACATATGTTCTTGTTTGGTTTATCAAAGATTAGGTGGTTGTAAGATGTTAGTTTCATTTCTTGATTTTCAATTGGATTCCAAGTGTCTATGTTTCTGTTTTTGTGCTAGTACCATGCTGTCTTGACCACTATGGCTTTGTAGTACAAACTAAAATCTGGTATGCTGATGCCCCCAGCTTTATTTTTGTTACAAAGAACTACCTTAGCTATATAGGTTTTTTCCTTTTCCATACAAAATGAAGAATGATTTTTTCCAAATCTTGAAAGTACGATGTTGGTATTTTGAGAGGAATGGCATTGAATAGGTAGATTGCTTTAGGAAGTATGGACATTTTAACCATGTTGATTCTTCCAATCCATGAGCATGGTATGTTCTTCCATTTATTAATATCCTCTGCTATTTCCTTTCTGAGGATTTCATAATTTTCTTTATAGAGGTCCTTCACCTCCTTTGTTAGGTATATTCCTAGGTATTTCATTTTCTTTGAAACTATGGTGAAGGGAGTTGTGTCCTTAATTAGCTTCTCATCTTGACTGTTATTGGTGTATACAAATACTGACTTGTGGACATTGATTTTATATCCTGAAACATTACAGTATTTTTTGATGACATCTAGAAGTCTTGTGGTTGAGTTTTTGGGGTTCTCTAAGTATAAGATCATGTCATCAGCAAAGAGGGAGAGTTTGACCTCCTCTGCTCCCATTTGGATTCCCTTTATTTCTTTGTCTTGCCTAATTGTATTGGCTAGAACTTCCAGCACTATGTTGAATAGTAAAGGTGACAGAGGACAATCTTGTCTGGTTTCAGTTCTAAGAGGAAAATCTTTCAGTTTTACTCCATTCAGTAAAATATTAGCTGTGGGTTTGTCATAGATAGCTTCAATCAGTTTTAGAAATGTGCCACCTATGCCTATAGTCTTCAGTGTTCTAATTAGAAAAGGATGCTGGATTTTATCAAATGCTTTTTCTGCATCTATTGAGAGGATCATGAGATCTTTAGTTTTGCCTCTGTTAATACGGTGGATAACGTTTATGGACTTGCATATGTTAAACTAGCCTTGCATCTCTGGGATAAAGCCTATTTGATCATGATGAATGACTTTTTTGATGATAAGCTGTAATCTATTGGCTAGGATTTTCTTGAGAATTTTTGTATCTATATTCATGAGGAGACTTCACATCCTTCATATTAACCTAGATGGAAGTGGAAGACATTATTCTTAGTAAAGCATCACAAGAATGGAGAAGCATGAATCCTATGTAGTCAAATTTGATATGAGAACAATTAATGACAGTTAAGGTTATGGGGGAGAGGAAAAGCAGAAAGAGGGATGGAGGTAGGGGGTTGGGGCCTTGGTGTTTGTCACACTTGATGGGGGCAAGACATGATTGCAAGAGGGACTTTACCTAATAATTGCAATCAGTGTAACCTGGCTTATTGTACCCTCAATGAATCCCCAACAATAAAAATTAAAATAATAATGATAATAATAATAATATTTAATTTAAAATGAACCATAGAGGTGATTCTTTAAAAAAAATAGCAGTGAAATTGATAAACTTCTAGCAATATTGACAGTTTTTTTCTTTTTTTTTTTTGAGATATAGTTTCACTTTGTTGCCATTGGTAGAGTGCTGTCACAGTTCACAGAAACCTCAAACTCTCAGGCACAAATGATCCTCTTCTCTTAGACTCCTGGGTAGCTGGGATACTGGCCACCGCCACAATGCATGGCTATTTTTAGAGTGGGAGTGTTTTTCTTGCTTGAATTAGTCTCAAATTCCTGAGCTCAGGCAATCCACTTGACTCAGCCTCCAGAATTCTAGGATTTCAGTTATGAGCCACACTCAACAATGCTGACAAATATTAAAATATTAAGAGATAAAAGCATTATTAACAATAATGAAACTGAAGATATCAATATATAACCTGTATCAATTTAAAATATACTTAAGGAGGGAGACATCTGTGGCTTAACTAGTAGGGCACTAGAACCATATGGTGGAGGTGGCTTGTTCAAACCCAGCCATTGCCAAAAAAAAAAAAAAAAAGAAAAAAAAGAAAGAAAGAAATTAAAAAGTACATTTAAGGATATATTACCAGAAAATTTATTTATTAATTTGTTTGTTTGTTCATTTATTTTGGAAATAGTGTCTCTGTCACCCTGGGTTTGAGTACCATGGTGTCACAGCTCACAGCAACCTCAAAATCTTAGGCTCAAGCAATTGTCCTGCCTCAGCCTCTTGAGTAGCTTCGACTACAGGTGCCCACAACACCTGGCTATTTTTAGAAATGGGGTGTCACTATTACTCAGGATAGTCTTGAACACCTGAACTCAAGAAATCCATCTGCCCATGCCTTAGCCTCCCAGAGTGCTAAGATTACAGGAATAAGCCACTGTGTCTGGCATGACAACAACTTTATGTTCATAAATTCAGAACCTTAGAAGAAGTGAACAAATTCCTCAAAATTCTAAAATAACCAAAGCACAATCAAGATGAAATAATCATACTAGTCCTATGACCATTAAAGAAATTGAATTTGTAATTACTAAATCGCCCCCAAAAAATCTTTAGTCCTGAAAATTTTTACTAGAGAATTCTACTAAACATTTCGATAATAAGAATTAACATCAAATTTGAACTTAGATGTAAAAATCCTCAATTTTAAGCAAATAAAGCCAACAGCATAGAAGAATTGTACACTATGATCAAGTGGAATGTATTTGTGTATGCAAGATGCGATTAACATTTGAAAATCAATCAATGTAAACTACCAGATCATGGGCTAAAGAAAATCATAATGTAAATTGATACAGGAAAGCTATTTTATAAAATCCAACAACATTTATAATGAAAAATAATTTTTCTCAAATAAAAATAAAAAATATAATTTTTATCAGCACACTAAGAATAGTATCTTCATCTTGATAAAGAGCCTCTACAACAAAACCTGGAGTTACATTACATTTCACAATGAAGAATGCTTTCCTTCTAATATTAAGAAAAATATAAGGATGTCCACTTTTTCCTTGGTCCCATTTTTTCCACAGGCTAGCCATAGAATCTAAATTCTTTCTACCCAAAAGCAAGTCATAGAAATTATAATCATTTCTCCCTCCCCACCAAAACAAACAAACAAAAAAATATAAAACTTCAAATTATTCTGTGTAAAGCATGGACATAAAGAAATATGACCACCAGGCAATGTGGCTCATGCCTGAAATCCTAGCACTCTGGGAGGCCCAGGTGTGTGATTTGTTTGAGCTCAAGAGTCAGAGTCCAGCCTGAGAAGGAGCAAGACCTTGAAAACAAATCACTTGAACTACCTTGAAGGTATTTTAGACTGGTTATTGTACGTAGTTTAGACAGGTAGTTTAGATTGTAGGTTATTTAAAAACCCATTCCAGTAAGGGTCCTGCCTCACACTCAGAAGGAAGAGATACTGCTCAAAGAAGCAAGGAACAATCTAGACAGATGGGTCTTGATAGGTTTCCCAACTCAGCCTATTAACATTATATCATACATTTTGTCCAACCCTATTTCTATACAGCTGTTAATACTTTATTGAATCTTAGCAAAAATATGGTCAATTTCTCCTATGTCTTTGGATCTCTTATTCTGATGGCTCCCATGTAGATATGCAAATCAATCTGCATTTTGTCTTTTACTAATCAATCTACTTCATGTCACTGATTTTTTTTTTTTTTTAACAATTGTAAGGGAGCTAAGAGCCTTGGTCCTGCAACTTTAACAACTTTTTTTTTTAGACAGAGTCTCACTTTGACCCACTCAGTAGAGTAGAGTGTCCTGGTGTCATAGCTCATGTCAACCTCAAACTCTTGGGCTCAAGTGATTCTCTTGTCTTAGCCTCCCAAGTAGCTGGGACAAGAGTCACCTGCCACACCACGTGACTACTTTTACAGATGGGGGACTCTGTCTTGCTCAGGCTAGTTTTGAACCTGTTATCCCAGGCAATCCATCAGCCTCAGCCTCCCAGAGTGCATGGATTACAGGGTGAGCCACCAACCCAGCACTCATGCTGGTTTAAACTCATGGCCTCAAGCAATCCTCCTACTTCAGTCTCCCAAAATGCTAGGATTATAGAAGTGGGCCACTATGCCTTATTTGTATGTTTTTATTTTCCTGTTAAAGTTTCCCCAAATTAGCTCAGTGCAGCTCACTCACGCCTGCAATCTCAGCACTCATGGTGGCCAAGAGGTGAGGATTACTTGAACTCACGACTTTGGGACCAGCATGAGCAAGACTGAGACACCTTCTGTAAAAATAGCCAGGAGTTTTGGTCTGCACCTGTAGTCTTAGCTACTCAGGAGGCTGATGCAAGAGAATCACGTGAGCCCAAGAGTTTCAGGTTGCTGTGAGCTATAACAACATGGCACTGAACCCATGGTAACTGAGACCCTGTCCAAATAAATAAATAAATAAATAAATAAATAAATAAAATTAGTGAATAAGAAGTTTACCAAAATTATAGGAACATGTAACAAAAGAGAAAAGCTCATTTTACTTTATTAACCCATCTCAGGTATAACTTGGTAATATATGTATTTTTGAACTTTCATCAACATTTTCTTCTACATACATAGTACCATTAAAAAATTAGATTAAATGTGACATTTTCCATGTCGCTATATAGACAGTATACATAGACTTCTCAGCAGGGTTCCCCCCCACATGTACATAAATATCCTATTGTATGAATGGAGCAGAGCATTTTTTACAACTCCTTCATTACAACATAAGATATATCAAGAAAGTTGCTATAATTGGTGGTTATAAAGTTGATGGATATGCAAGTATTTATTTTATTTTTTATTTTTTATTAAATTATAGCTGTGTACATTAATGAAATCATGGTGTACAATGTGCTGGTTTTATATACAATTTGAAATATTTTCATTGAACTGGTTAACACAGCCTTCATGGCATTTTCTTATTTATTTTATAACTGTTACCTATTTGCTTTTGACAAAACTGACAATAAATCACTTTTCCAACTGTGATGTTAGATACTGTCTGTATACCTATACCTTTATCAACATCAGATAATTATCAATTTTTATTAGTCTAATAGCTAAAGAATGACATTCATAATAGAGGCTGTTCTCCTTAGAAATGCCTATCATTACTATGAGAAAGAAACCGATTTAAAGCCTACATGCTTTATTATTCCAATTATATGACATTGTAGAAAGGAGAAACTGTGAAGACAATGAAAAGATTACTGGGGTTGGTGGGAGATAAGTAGGTGGAACACTGATCTTCTTCTGTATAGTAAGACGCTACTGAGTATATGTCACTATGTTTATACAAACTCATGGGATGTAGAATGAATGCTAATGCACACTATGGCTGTCTTAGATTAACAATGATAGATTTATGTAGTTATATCAGTTCTAACAAATGTACCACGTTTCTCACAGGATGTTGATAGTAGGGGAGGCCGTGCATGTGTGGGAGCCGGGACTAAGTGGAACATCACTGACTTTCTGCTCAAATTTTCTTTGACACTAAAGCTAAACAATAAAGTCTATTTTTAAAAGTGAAGTTCTTGTTTGTTTTAAATTCGGTAGCACTAATTATCATTGAGAAGCACCATCCCTTTCTATGTTCATTGGTTAATTACAGATTTAAAATTTAATAGTTATGGCTCACTGCCTGTTGCTCAGTGAATAGACCACCAGGCACATACACCAAGACTAGTGGGTTCCTATCCAGCCTGGGCCTGCCAAACAACAATGACAACTACAACAAAAAAACATCCTGGCATTGTGGTGGGTGTTTGTAGTACCAGCTACTTGTGAGGCTGAGGCAAGAGAATCACTTGATCCCAAGAGTTTGAGGTGACATAAGCTATGATGCCATATCACTCAAGCCCAGGGTGACTGAGTGAGACTGTCTCAACAATGAGAACAATAACAACAACAAAGTTTTGGTATGTTTCCCAGGCTGGTCTTAATCACTGCATCTCAAGAGATTTTCCCATCTCAGCCTCCGGAGTAGCTGGGATTTAAGGCATGAGCCACTGCACTGAATCCATTTGGCCATTTTTTACTAGAACTTTCACTTATAGATTTGTAAAATTCTTAACATATTAGTTTTTTCAGTCCATTGTCTTATGTGTTTCAGATTTTTTAGGAGGGAATACAAAATCATGTGTCTGAACATGCCCACTGCTTTATGTGAATATTCAACTATTGGCTGGGTGACGTGGCTCAATCTTGTAATCCTAGTGCTCCGGGAGGCTGAGGCACAGGATCCCTTGTGCTCAGAAGATTGAGGTCAGCCTGAAAACACTGTCTTTTCTAAAAATAGGAAAATTAGTCAGATAATGTGGTGGGTGCCTTGTAGTCCCAGCTACTTTGGAGGGTCAGGCAGGGCAATCCTTTGAGACCAGGAGTTTGAAGTTGATATGAGCTAGACTGACACAACTACACTATACCCAGCATTGAAAATGAAACTATCTTGCAATCATGTCTGTTAGCCATTCCTCTGTTGTCTTTAGAGAAAGTTCTATTCATGTCTCTTGGCCATTGATATATGGCATCCTTGGCTTTTTTTCATGTTGATTAATTTGAGTTCTCTATAGATCCTAGTTATCAAGCTTTTGTATGATTGAAAATATGCAAATATGATTTCCCATTGTGTAGGTTGTCTCTTTGCTTTGGTTATTGTCTCCTTAGCTGTACAGAAGCTTTTCAGTTTAATGAAATCCCATTTTTTATTTTATTTTTTTGTTGTTGCAATTGCCATGGCTGTCTTCTTCATGAAGTCTTTCCCCAGACCAATAACTTCCAGTGTTTTTCCTATGCTTTCTTTGAGGATTTATATTGTTTAATGCCTTAAATTTAAGTCCTTTATCCATCTTGAATCAATTTTTGTGAGTGGGGAAAGGTGTGAATCCAGTTTCAGTCTTTTACATGTAGACATCCAGTTCTCCCAACACCATTTATTGAATAGGGAGTCTTTCCTCCATGGTATGTTTTTGTTTGGTTGAATCCCCAACAATAAAAAAGAAAAGAAAAGAAAATGAAACTATCTCAAATAAACAAAAGATAACTAAACTTACAAACCCATAAAACCTCTTGTTTTTTCAAGACAAAGTAGAGTGGTCAACTTCATCATTCTATTATTATTCTATGTCCTTCAAATATATACAATATTTGGACAGTTTTTATCCTATTATTATTTTCAGACTATACATATACCTTATAATATTACCCTGTAACAGATCCTCTAATGATGGTACTTCAAATTACTCTTTCACACAAAGGCTCAAAATGGTATCATTAACCAACAGTTGTCAAAGAGGGAGGATTTTGCCATCCAGGAGGCATCTAGTCCTGTCAGGAGAAATTTTTGTTTGATACACCTGGGGGCTGTGCTATTGACATCTAGCAGGTAGGGATTATGAATATGGCTAAACCTAGCATGACATACAGGACAATTTCTTCATGTTCCACATCTAAGGAAAAATTAATACTCATCCCACAATGTCCATAGTGATGAAATTGAAAAAAATCTGCCATTCATCATTTCACTTCCCAAGCTGTTCGGATCCCCATTGTTTCAGTGTCTGAATAAAGATTGAGAAAGACTAAATTTAAAAATTGGAGAAAACTAGATAAGGAAATGTTTGTAAGTTGAAGAAAACCATAATATATCATTTATATTGCCCTTACTTAACTAATATCTCCAATTCAGCTCCCCAAACTCAAATCTAGTAAATATCATACAATAGAATGCACCAGAAAAAGGAACAACACATTAAAACAAATGTATGCTTTCTAAGGAACAGAAACATGATGAAGAGGCTAAGTATTATGAAAATTCCTTTATTTGAACTACTACATTGCTAACATATTGCATCACTTTTTCAAAGTTAGAGTAACATGATCTTGACCTGTATAGTACATACCTTGACAAAGCAATAGTACATTAAGTCCTACAGGTGTATTATATTTTTACTGATGACATCTTTTCATAGGTTAAAATTAAAAAAAATATATTGCATACTTAGCATACTTGGCCTACCAAATCCTGTGGAAGTTCTGAGCACACTCTCTCCTCAGGTGCCTATTCCACAGCATTTTAAATTTAAAGAACAAATATGAGGATACAGGTCTTAAAACAAAAAACAAGTGATTTAAGACAAAATATTTAAATGTTTACAGCTTGAGTTTGAGAGCAAAGCTGTGAATTTAAAGTACATTTTTCTCTATCCACAAATACATGTTTTTTACTTAATTAAAGTCCCCTTTTAAAAAGTAGCAAAAACTGCAGTCTTGTTTGATGTATTCAAAATACTCTTTTTTTTTTTTTTGAGACAGAGTCTAACTTTGTCACCCTTGATAGAGTGCTGTGGTGTCATAGCTCACATCAACCTCCAGCTCTTTCCTCAGCCTCCCTCCCAAGTAGCTGGGAATATATGCTTAAATGTGCAAAAAAAATTACATAGAAAGAATACTATAAAAAGATGCCAATATTCAGAATAAATAAATAGGAAATGTTGGCTTGGTGCCTATTGCTCAGCTGTTAGAACACCAGCTACATACACAGAGGAAGGAGGGTTCAAACCCAGCCTGAACCTGCTAAACAACAATGACAACTGCAACAATTAGAACAAAAAGTGCCAGAAATTGTGATGGGTACCTGTAGCTCCAGCTACTTGGGAGGCTGAGGCAAGAGAATCACTTAAGCCCAAGAGCTTGAGTTTGCTGTGCACTGTGACACCAGTACACTCTACTAAGGGCAATATAGTGAGACTCTGTCTCAAAAACGACAGAAAGAAAGAAAGAAAGATTAGAAAAGAAAAATAAATAGGAGAAAAGAAAAGTAAACACTTCAATTACATTCTGCACAGTCAGTTACTTTGGCAAATTTTCAGTACTACAAAGATAAGAAGAAGATATTCATATCCAAATGCCCTCTGACCATAGTTCTCAACTAAGAACTAACATATTGAATGGACAGCAAAATTACTGTCTAATAATTCACACCTAGTGAATAATTCTATAATAATCTAATAATTCTCTTCGCACCAAGTCATCTAAGCCAGACCCAAGACAGGGATATTCTAAAAGGAAAAGGATGCAGAGAGAGAAAGATCATACAGAAATAGAAAAGAGTAAAATAGTTTGGGTATGAGCACAATTCATGTGTACCTGGCAAATCTAAGTTTGGCTATGGAAAAGAGGAGTTGTTTTTATTAGAACACTTTCCCCGAGGGCTATCATGATAAGGTAGTCTTGCTAATCAAAACTAAAGTCCTTTAAGAGCAAGAGTTCCTTAAGCCATGAGCACTTCACCTAGAAATAGCTGCAGTGGGATTCATCCCCTTGGAGTAAGGTGATGTTATTAAGATGGGTTATTTTCACTATTTTTATTTCCCTTGTCCATCAAATATGCAAACACAGTCAAAACCATCTTGGGCTTTACTTTTGCAAGGTCTTTGGAAAGAGCGTGTGCACTGGCTCCAATTCCTCTAGCCATTGACACAGCTTACCTATTATTTGAGAAGACAAAAATTAAGATGAAATTAATCTCAATTAAGGACACTGCCATATGAGGCAACTATTTCCTCTTAAATAATAGTTTGGCTGGGATGTAAAAATTCCTTGTAGAAAGTTCAAATCAGAAAGACTTCACTTTGTGTTTTCTTTGATTTTGATTTTGCATTCACTTTTGCTTTTAAGGTTCACTGTTAAGTTAGAGCAGGTTTTACAAGTCTGCTATTTGGGATCAATAATATTTATTCATTAATTTTCTCCAATGAAAAATGAGAATTAAGCTTGAAGCACTGACTATATTCACTGACTATATGAATATATACATATACACACATATTTAATACACACACACACAGACATTAAGTATATATATTAGTATATATAATAACAAGGCTGTATGTGCCATCCATGTTGTTATTATTGTTACACATGTATTAAGTTAAGACACTTTTATATGATGTCAGAGATATGTGGTGGACAATTATGCCAGATGCAGTGAATATTTCTAAATATTTAAATATTTAAGGGAAGAGAGTCTACATTTTACATGAACAGAGTAGCTGGACCAAAGACTGAAAAGGGTAGGCAAAGGAAGGGACAAAAGATCTGAAATGTCTAGTTAGAGTAATTTGCACAAACACCTCAACTAATCCGTAAAATGTTTCTAGGTCTATTGTAACAGGAATCCTTAATGTTGATTAAATCATCAAGTTCTCTCAAAAAGAGTTTCAAGAGTTTTTTATATATTAACTTTATTATATCTGATATATTTTTTAAACCTTTATCATATTTGATATTAAATATTTATCATAACTGATATAATATTTTTTTAAGGAAGAAAGAACTCATGTGTCTAACTACAAGGTTTTGCGGAAATGCTTCTTGGCAATTCTATAAAGCACTGCTGAGGGGGGATTTTCAGCATATACTAGTGAAGTTTTCATGGGTCACCCATGAATATAGATGACAGACAGTCTAGGCCTTTGGTAAAGAAGTGAAAAGGCAAGTACATAATACATTCTAAATATAAAGGAAACTTTCAAGGCACAGACTTCTGTTGAGGGGTAGTAAGCAGGCCACATCAAAAAACACCCAAGAACAAATTTTTTATTTATTTATTTATTTTTATTTTTTTTTTTTGAGAAGGAAAAGGAAATCTATTTTATTGCTAGTGTCACAGGAAGATGAGGCTCAGTGGAGAGAAAGAGCATCCAAACACCGTGTTTAAAACAGTAAGGGCTGTGCTCCAGCTGGAATAGCGGAGATAGACCCAGAGTCCCCAAATGGCTGCACTCTGTCACTGACTCAATATTATCTTTTCTATCTTGAGTCAAAAAGTTCTGGCTCAAGGGCACCTTTCTCATAGGTCAGTCTGAATCAAGCTGAAGAAGGAGTCTCTGGCTTTTACAGAACTTCAGGCTTTTACAGAAGTGAAAGGAAGCTTTAATTGTTAGGTACCAGGAAGTTAAATTTTACAAATTTCTAGGAGATAAGTCACGATGGTTAGGACTTGTAGGTGGATGCTTGGGTTGAATTGAGAAGATGTCTGTTTTCTTAGACCTTACTTTTTCTGGGTATTCTCTGTCACTGCCAAAAGAGGAAAAATGACAGATTGTATGTCTCAAAATACCTATTGTTCCTACACATAGCAGAAACACAGCTCTCTCTCTCTTTTTTCTTTGAGTCATACTCTGTCATCCTGAGTAGAGGGCTGTGGCATCACAGCTCCCAGAAACCTCAAACTATTAAGCTCCAGTAATTCTCTTGCCTCAGGCTCCCCAGTATTTGGGAATGTAAGAAAACCCTACAAAACATTTTTTTTTATTAAGTAATATACATAGATCATGAATAGATTTATGCCTTTGTGAGATTCAATGTGTTGCTTACTTGTACAAATTCAAGTGCTAACATCCTACTAATTAAAATAGCTTTCGCCTCATTTATTTAATCACAGTGTTAAGATATTTGTGTTCAATACTTGATAGATTTGACTTACACCATTGCAATATGCTCCATAGTTGTGGTCTCACCATTATATGTCCTTCTATAGAACCACCGCTCTCCTTTCTCATCCCCCATTCATTCCCTGCTTCATCCTGGGCTATAGTTGTTATTCATCGCTCATATGAAAATGTGAGTGATTATAAATTGGTTTTATTGGTACTGAGTACATTGGATATTTTTTTTCCATTCCTGAAATAGAGTACTAAGAAGAATATTTTCCAGTTCCATTCATGTAATCATAAAACAGGTAAAGTCTCCATCCTATTTTTTTAACACCACATAGTATTCTATAGTATACATATACCATAATTTGTTCATTCATTCATGGCTTGATGGGCACTTGGGCTTCTTCCAAGTCTTGGCAATTATGAATTGAGCAGCAATGGACAATATGGTGTATATATCTTTGTTGCCAAGTGATTTTTGGTCTTTTGACATACATCTAATGGAGGAATTTCAGGACCAAATGGCAAGTCTACATTTAGATCCCTCAGTGTTCTCCAAACTTCTGTCCAAAGGGAATGTACTAGCTCACATTCCCACCAGCAGTGCACAGGTGTTCCCTTTTCCACACATCCACATCAACATCTGCATTTTCGGGATTTGTGACTCTTACTGCAGTTAGATGATATCTCAAAGTGCTCATGGCTTGGAAAAACAACATTGTTAAAATGGGTATACTTCCCAAAGCCTTCTACATATTTAATGGAATCCCTATTAAAGTACTTCTGTCATACTTTAAAGATCTGGAAAAATTAGTACTTAGTTTTTTTAGAAACAGAAAAAACCTTGAATAGCCAAGACATTATTCAGAAATAAAAATAAATCAGGAGGTATCACACTACCAGACTTCACATTGTAGTATAAATCTATAGTGATCAAACCAGCATGGTACTAGAACAAAAAGAGAGAAGTAGATGTATGTAACGAAATTGAAAAACAAGAGATGTACCCAGACACTTATCCTTATTTGATGTTTGTTAAGCCTATGAAAAATATAAATTGGAGGAAAGATTCCCCATTTACCTAATGTTGCTAGGTGAATTGTATGGCAACTTGTAGAAAACTAAAAATGAAACCACACCTTTCTCTTCTAAAAAAATTTGACTCTCACTGGTTAAAAGACTTAAACTTAAGACATGAAACTATAAAAATTTTTGGAGAAGATGCAGGGAAAACACTTGAGAAAATTTGCTTGTGAGAATACTTTATGAGGAGGACACCCCTGCCTGAACAATTGAAACAAAATCAAAAATGCATTACTGGGATCTGATCAAACTCAAAAGCTTCTGCACTGCCAAGGACACAGTAAGTAAAGCAAGTATACAGCGCTCAGAATGGGAGAAGATTACGGCAAGTTATATTTTACACAAAGGTCTAATAACCAGAATCCGTAAAGAACTAACTAATAAGAAAAAAACAAGTGATCCCATTTCATTGTAGGTAAGAGACATGAACAGAAGCTTCTCTAAACAAGACAGGTGCACAGTCTACAGACACATGAAAATACGCTCATAATCATTAATCATGAGAGAAATGCAAACCAAAACCATCATTTGTATTTTTAGAGTCTAGCTCTTTCTCAGGCTTGTCTCAAACTCCTGAGCTCAAGCAAACCACCTGCTTAGGCATCCCACATTGATAGAATTAGTGGCATGAGCCACCAACTCCAGCATCACAGAGCTCTTAAGAGAGATCATCTATTGTTATTCAAATACAGTTAATGTTCCATATGAGTGGAAGACACAACTGTTCTCTCTGCTGCCCACCAGGGAGACCTATGTCCCAGTTCAGCAGCTCAGCACCTCTGCCACTCAGCCAGGTTCCGGACTCTAGGCCCACTTTCCAGTGCAAAATAACACAAGACATGTCCCACCTTGGTGCCCATAGCTCAAGCAGCTAAAGTGCCAGCCACATACACTAGACTTGGCGTGTTAAAATTCAGCCTGGACATGCTAAACAACAATGGCAACTATAACCAACCAATATTCAGGCATTGTGGTGGGTGCCTGTAGTCCCAGCTACAAGAGAGCCTGAGGCAAGAAAATTGCTTAAGACCAAGAGTTGGATTGTTGTGAGCAGTGATGCCATAGCACTCTATCCAGCTTGACAGATTGAGGCTCTCTCTCAAAGAAAAAAGAAAAATTCCCTGCCCCTCTCTCTGGACTACTGGCAAAATCAGGGATGCATATTTCAGTTTTGAAAAGAGTTAAAGAGACAGAAAATATTTTTTGCTATTTTTTAAGCCATTTCCTCTGTTAAAATATTTCCCATTCTCAATTTTGCACTTCCATATCTATGGGAAGGAGCAGTGGCCACTCTGTTTCAATATTAGTGTTTGGCAGTGTCTGGTATCATAATGATAGGAAATATGAGTATAAAGGTTATGACCAACACTCCTGGTCCCTTAAATGTCCTCTGAAATGTTAATGACACGAAGCTGGGTGTGGTGGCTCACACCTATCCTAGCACTCTGGGAGGCTGAGTGCTGTGATTCCCTTGAGCTGAGAATTTTGACCCAGCCTGAGCAGGAGTGGAGGTCCAGCTCTACTTAAATAGAAAAAGTTAGGTGGGTGTAAGCTGGTTCTGTTGTCTTGGGTGGATGTTCTGAAATCACTAGTTTGTTTTGTCTTACGCAGAAGCTGTCCACTTACACAAACAGAGCTTTCAGTGGTTTGTAGAGGATTCCTAGGAATCCTCAACCTTAAGTGCTTCTAATAAAACGGACACCTAATGGAGTTGCTTGTTGGGGATCAGTGGCCCCAGTTTCCCAAACCCAATTGCCCTTGTTCAGTTACTGGGCTGAGCTAGAAAGTTCAATTGAGGCACAGAAGTAACTGAAAACAAAAGTGAGTGAAAACGGAAAGTAAAACTGGAGAAGCTCACGCAGTGTGGATAGAAAATAAAGATAACATACATAAGTTTCAGGATAACAAAGAGATATTTTATTTAAGAAGAACGAAGAGAAAATTTAGAGCACTTCTAAAGAGAGTTGGAAGGAGGTGCCCCTCATTGAGAAGAAAAAGTGACAGAGCCAGATAGGCAAAGGCAGGCAGGGTTATAAATACTCTCTTCATTTGAAATTGGCTGCAATACTTTCATTGGCCTCTCTGGGCCATCAGGCAGTATTGCTTTTTGCTATTGGTCACTGATGATCTCTTTCTATGGTCGTTGGTTACCTAGGTGACTTCATAGTGGGACCTCCAGAATTCCTGATTCAACAGGCCGGTTTTCTTTTTCATTCTGCTTAAAGCCACTTTCTTAGTGTTCCTTCTCAAGGAGGAAGTCATGTATACTTTTTAAAAAAGGGAATTTTTAAAAAGTAATTGGTTGAAAATACACAAATATTTTTGTTGGGGACATGTTTTTTATTTATTTATTTTATTATTATTATAATTTTTGTTTACAGAGTTTCACTATGTCACTGGTAGAGTGCTGTGGCATCACAGCTCACAGAAACCCCAAACTTTTCTGCTCAAGAGAACTTCTTACCTAAGACTCCAAAGTAGTTGGGACTACAGGTGCCTGTCACAACTACTCCTGGCTATTTTGTTGTTGTCATTTTCGTTTAGCATGCCTGGGCAGTGTTCAAACCTGCCAGCCCCAGTATATGTGGCCGGCACCCTAACCACTGACATACGGGTACCAAGCCGTTTCTTTTCTTTTCTTTTTTTTTTTTTTTGCAGTTTTTGTTGGGAGCTGGATTTGAATCACCCACCTCCGGCATGTGGGGCCTGTGCCTTGGTCAATTGAGCCACAGGCGCAGCCCTTCTCTCTGTTTCTTTAGCTAGCATGCTGTAGTGACATCATAGCTCACTATAACCTCAAACTCCTGGGAGCCCTGGCTCAAACTCAAGGTACATTTCTTAAGTTAAATATTTTATTGCTTTCCTGATGTGGTGATGGCAAAATGCTTTGTCCCTGCCATTTCTCCCCTTTGTGGTTTAAAGTTTTATATATAATAACATATATAAAGGCAGAAAAATAAAAATAAAAAAATTAATAGTTCAACATGACTGTATTGGACACATCAGTGATAAAAATAAGGCCTATAAACTAAAGATGACCTCTTGTCTGTGTAACTGGATTTTGTTAAATATCTTACTGAGAAGTACTGGTTATAAACCTATTTATGAGATGTAGAACTGTTAGGGTGGAAAAACACAGTATATTATGCACACTGAATGACAAAAGAATTTCTCTCATCCAAGATTAGAATATAAAAGTGTACTATATATTTTAGAAGGGGAAGGGGAAAGAGAGAAAAGAGCAATGACATGGGATGGTATCCGAAAGGAAAAAAAGAAGAATATCAGTTCTAAGTTCCAGAGAGTTCCTGAAGTTAAGGGAGACAAACAAGGTAACTGCAGCAAAATTAACAGAGTCTTGTGAATGTGAATGCTATGTCCACTTTTACTCTAACAAATTTGAAGTTAGATATTTTTCCAGTTGTTTCCAATCCCAGGGCCTGATAGTTCATATTCCATTATTCTTAGGAGAGACTCAGGAATCATTTGAGGGTATGGAAACAAATTCTAAAAGGTCAAGGATCTGGTGAAATTTAAGGAGAAATAAATTCCATGTCATCAAGCTAAGGAAATTTTACCCCAAACTATAATTTCTTGGTATAACGAATATTTTCAATTAAAGCCCATCCATGATCAGAAAGCATTGAAAGAAGCTGTTCCTCTATCTACATAAAACCTGAGTAAGCTGATTTATGATCAGAAAGGGCTGCTGACTTCCTTATTACATGCTAATAGACCTGGCATCTAGACCATTTGAAGCACAAGACCTATCTTTTAGGTTAATCTACAATCAATTGATTTTCACCCATCTACATACATCTTCTTCTAACAATACTTGGTTCATCAAAATTTTCCACATTCTGCCCCCTCCCTTCTGAAAGCCATCTATAAGTCTCTGATCATCACTGAGATTTTGGATTCTTCTTATTCCCTCCAAATTCATGTTATTTGGAAACAAATCATTCTTTTGTTAATCTATCATACTTGTGAATTGATCTTTAAGAGAACCAACAAAAGTGAAAAGGGCAGGTTTTGCACTGATCTCTACATTGTGCCACTTCAGCAGGATCTCAAAGCCACTCTGCTCTCCCAAAAGCCACAACAGGAGGATTTTAACCCTGACACCATCTGGCACATGGTAAGACATTTTACTTACCAGTCAGGCTCTGGATGTTTCTCACTCTAGGGGCTTAAGTGGAGCAGATGGTAAAAAACTTTTGTCCTTTCCATATTTAAAATTGATGAAACTTTTTGCTGTTGAAAAGTCTTGTAAGCAACTCTCGTATTGGTTATTGGTATGTTTTTAGATACTTTTTAGACTATGAATATTCATATTGTTTGATTCTGTTTCTTCTCAGAAATCGATTCTAGTCCTTGAGTTCCACCCTATGTTAAACCTCTTTAGAAAAAGTGACACAGACAAGTGACAAAACTGAAAGGATCCCCATCATCCTGATGTTAAAACCGGCCCTGCATACTAACCGGTTACATGGGTCTGGGTAGTTCAGTGTCTTGTAAGATAAAATTTTTTATGGGTCCCTGGAAAAAAAAAAAAAAACACCTGTAAGAAGTTTTCTTCTCACCCTGTTTTATATCTGTGAGCTTGACTTTGTGACTAACTGGGAATTCTCTCCTTAGTCTCCTCCATCTGGAGGGCATGTTTTGTTGGGAATATGTCAGGCAGCCAGTCTTTTAAGACTGATAGTCCACAACATATAAGATTATAAGCAGCACACTGTGTGTACCAGATGTGTCAAGCTCTGAGGCATGAGTATTTTATCATTGGCTATTCAAACATAAGTCTATTTCTGAGGGTAAATTTTTAGGAATCTTGGAAGCATCCCTTTCTTTGAAGAGGCACTGAGTCTTCCTTATGCCCTCTATCACCTGGGCTTCATAAAAAGGCATTAGATTGAGTCACTTTTGGAATGAATATACCTTAGGAAATTCTAACAATAAGTGGTCAGAAGATAAATTTTTTGAAGGAGAAAAACCTCCTTAATTTAAAGAAAATTTTAGAGAGCTCTCATTCTAAGCAACTGCCTTATTTATATTTATGCAAATATTAATTTGAAAGAAAAACAAATATCAGTGTTTTGGCTAGTCTTAAAAATTCCCTTTAATAATAAAAAAACTTCCTTAAGAATCTGAAGAGCAGAAATCTGAATTCAAAGGAATGTTAAAATCTGTCTCATCCTTAAACCCCTTTCAAACTTATATTCCTCTCTATCCTTAATTACCTAACCCTGATCTCACAGAAGATCTTTTGGATCACTGGGTTGCTGGTCAAATTCAACTTCAAAATACAACCTGAATTCCTTAGCCCTCATCCTTAAGAGATATTAAACTATCCCCTTACCCCAAGATTTTCAAAAAGTCTTTTTGATAACCAGTTGCCCACATTAATCTCTGTATATTTCCAAAATTTACAGGAGGCACTCAGGCTTGACCTACAAACCCAAAACATATAGGTTGATTGCATAAAAGCTGATAAAAAAGTAGTCCTGTTACAGAAACAAGACTCCTGGACCCCACCATTAAATTTAAAGTAGAGGATTGGGAACTGGAATATTTAATTTTCACTTGTGTGACATTTCTTTACCCTTCCTTCAGAAGAATTGTCTCTACTCCTCATCCCTTATCTATTCAAACTATTGGAGTCTCTAGACAACCTATTTCTTTACCTGTCTATCAGATTATTCCTATATCTGTAGGTCCTCTAAATATTCAACATGCCTTTCTAATATCTGATTCTTCACCAGCAAACCTGTTTGACAGTGACCTGTTTTGTAAACTGAATGGTACTTTCCAATGTAATGAAAATAATATCTTTATTTGTTTGCCATCACATCAAACTCCCAACTTATTCCTCTCCTTAGTAGAGACTTTTCTGATTTAAATTCCATGAATTACACAATCCTAGAGAGTGGCCTGGATAGCCTTTTTTCACAACATGTAAATGAATTTGGACTACTATGAAGTGCAGAGCCTGTAAGCTTGTCCTAGAAAGAAAATAAAACTTTTCCTTCAGTAGCTCACAAAATTAGAACAGGCAATTGGAACTATAATAGACTCCCATTCACAGCAGGGTTTACTCATTTTTACCACCTAACCTTGTAACGCCCCAATTCTGCCTGTCAAAAAGGAAGAAAAATTTGATTCAGAAAGAAACTATATCTAGCAGTTTGTACAAGATCCGGGGACAATAACTTCCTTTGTAATCGCTGGATACTTTGTTGTACCTAAACTAGCTACAACCCTTACCTCTATTCCTGATAATGCAGCCTGGTTACGTAATTGATTTCTGCCCAGCTTTCTTTTCAATTACCTTACAATTGGACTCACTGCATTTACCTTCATTGTGAGACAATTAACTGGGACCCAAATTTTCCAAAGATACTGTGATTCTTCCTCAATATTCTCTCAAATTCTCAAAACTGATTTAGATTTTATTACCTTTGCCCACGGGTCCATTCTGGTTTACCTCATTGATGATCTTCTGCTCTGTAATCCACCTAAACAAGGTGCTCTCCTACAATATCTTATTCTTTTAAAAATTCTAGCTTAAAAAAGACCATAAAGACTCTTAGTCTAAACTTCAGTGGATACAGACAACTGTTACTTAGAACATGGAATATCTCAAGGCACTCAGAAAATCATTCCAAAATGCCTTGAGTCCATTTTGTCTATCCCCCTTCTCAAAACTAAAAAAAAAAAAAAAAAAAAAAAAAAAAAACAAGTATATAAATTTCTAGGAGCAGCTGGCTACTGCTGCCAATAGATTCCTAATCTTGCTGCCCTCACAAAATCATTATATTTCTTCCTTGCTGATAGTATACAAGAGCCTATTTTTTGACCTGCAGAAGAATTGGACTCCTTTAAAACTCTTCAATTACCATCACCCACACCTCTTTCACTTGGCCTACCAATTTTTAAAAACCTTGCTATCCATATACCCATGAAAATAATGGAATTGCTTCTCATACTTTAGGGCAGACTTTTTCATCTCAGATCTGTCCTATAGTGAATTTTTCATGTTAATTTGATCCTGTAGCTGTAGACATACCCACATGCCTCTGTTCAGTAGCAGTAGCTGCCACTCTAATTAACAAAGTTAGGGCAGTGCCTGTGCCTCAGAGGAGTAGAGCACTGGCCCCTTCAAGAGTGCTAGGATTATCACAAGGATGAAAAATTAAGCCTGGCTCAAGAGGAAGGTTTTTAAAATATCACAACTTTAAGCCGTGGCTCACACCTGTAATCCTAACATTCAGGGAGGCTGAGATGGATGGATTGCATGAGCTCAGGAGTTCAAGACCACCCTGACAAAGCGAGATCTCCACCCAGATAAAGTCAAAACTTACTAGCATTCACTTTCATCTTCCCCACGACCCTCCCCCACCTTCCCTCTAAAACTAGCAAAAAATTTGCCTACTGTCTATTTTTTCTTATAAGTTGAATCATATGTATGTGGTCTTTTGCAACTGGCTGTTCCCCTTATCATAATGTTTTTAGGGTTCATTTATAGTGTAACATAAATGTGCACTTCATTCCTTTTGATTGTTAAAAAATATTCCATCATATGAATATAGTACATTATATCTATCCAATCATTTGTACTACTGAAGAAGTTCCTTTAGTTTAAAAAAAATAGATTTTTAAATGATTGTTATCCTGAAGATGTGTTGCATCTATCAAATATCTTTTCTGTGTCTGTTGAGATGATTTGTGTTTCTGCTATTTATTCTGGTAAGGTAGTGTATTCTATGTGTTGATTTCCCCACATCGCACAAGACTTGCATTATTGGTAATAAATTCCAGTTGGTCAATATATTTAAATTATTTTGGATGCTCCCAACTTTTTCTGCACATATACAGTATATCTTATATATTTGAGACAGTTTTCTCATTTCATCATATCTCACAGCAAAGCAAGCTCCTTAGCTCAAGTAATCATCCTGTCTTCAGGCTCCACAGTAATTGAAACTACAGGCACATGCCACCATGCCTTACTAAATTTTGCAATTTTTAGTACAAATGGGGCCTCACTATATTGCTCAGGGTGTTCTGGAAGTCTTGGCCTCAAATGATCCTCCTTCACGGGCCTCCTAAAGTCCTAGGATTACAAGTATGAGCTATGTTTCTCAACCCTATGTATGTATATATGTTTATCCAGAAAGATAGAGAGAGACCTAGTTTCACCTTGTCACCCCTGGTATAGTGCCTCAGTGTCATATCTCACAGCACCCTCATACTCCTGGCTCAAGCAAGTTCTCAGCCTCTTGAGTAGCTGTGACTACAGGTGACCATTGTGACTCCCAGCTATTTTTAGCAGATGGGTCTCCTTATAACTCAGGCTGATCTTCAGCTTGTGAACTCATGTGATCCACCTTTCTCAGCCTCCCAGAGTGCTGGGATTACAAGCATCAGCAATTTCACCTGGCCTCATGCTTATATTTTGTTGAGGATTTTTCTCTATTTACATAATAGCCAGTAACCCATAGATTCACAAAATACAGCTGTATTCATATATAATTCATACACTCCACAATTCACCCATTTAAATTATTCAGTCAAGAATATACTTTCAGGGATCACTTGTATAGTTTGCTAGTTTGCTTTTTTAAAAAGTTTACCTGAGTGTGTGTGTGTGTGTGTGAGAGAGAGAGAGAGAGAAAAAGAGAGAGAGAGAGAGAGGAGAAGAGAGGACAGAAAGGGAAGAAAGAAAGAAATAAAAGGCGGAGAGGAAAAGAGATAGATAAATGGAGGAAGGAGGACAGGCAAGAGAGAGAGAGGCAGAGATGGAGGGAAATAAAGAATGGGAAAATGACCCAGCAGTATAGCTTACCGATCATCCTAGAACTGTGAGCAGAAGCTTTCCAAGGAAAGAACTTAACCCTGGTATCTCTCCAAGTGTGGCTGCCTGATTATCTAGTGTACCAAGTCCAGACTCACACTATGCCCCTGAGGGTCAAGGCTGTTAATCTGCCACACTTGGAATTCTGCACTTCCCCAGTGTCTTAGTACCCTACTTTGGGCAGCTCAGTCACTAGTTTCCTGGCGCAAGGTCTCTCAGTTGATTTCCCTGCTGATACACACAGAGGCAGCTCTCCCACAGCAGCTGTGTTGGCAGTCCACAGCTGAATAATATTATCTCCCTTCCGGCTCAGCTTCTCAAACCAGGGCCCCATACAACACCCAAAATTGTCTGCACACATCAGGCCAATATCTCCGAAGGCATTTCAATTGAGTGCCCATGTCCAAGAAAATCAAAACAGCCCACAAGTAAGGCTTTTCCTGCTTACAGTCTCACTGTTGCTATGGGTACAGCTTTGGGTAGCTTCCAACCCAACTACTACACCCACCACTTGCCAGATTTTTGGCCCACTTCTGTCCTCCTTGTGGGATCCAGAAGTTCTCTTCAGTTTCCTGTGTCACCAAAAGGAAATCTCTGGGCAAAACCCACTGGCCAGAGATGCCTGGAGTCTTCTCTCAACACTCTCACTGTGCCCAGCAGTACAGAAGCTGTTACTCTGTCTCTTTGGTCATTTGTTTGTTTTTTTGTGGGGCAAAATCTGGCTTTGTCACCCAGGCTTGAGTATAGTTACATCATATAGCTTACTTCAACCTCCAACTCCTGGGTTCAAGTAGTCCTCCCTGTATATCCTCTCATGTAGCAGAGAGTATAGACACATGCCACTTTACATGGCTGATTTTTCTGTTTTGTAGAGAATGGGTCTCATTCCATTTCCAGCTGGTCTATAAATCTTGGCCTCAAGTGATTCACCAGTCTTGGCCTCACAGAATTATAGGCATGAGCCACTATCCCAGAATCCCTAGTTATTTTTTGATTGGATTGTTGAAGTGCCTATCTTCTGAATACTTTGATTGATTGTTATCAAGCAATATGTTTTTCACTGTGGGAAAATACACAAAGGAAAGTTTTTCATTTTAATCAATTCAAGCATTAATTCAGTGACATTAAGTATTTTAAAGCATTTTGCAACTACCACCACAGTTCATTTCCAGAAATTGTTCACCATCCTGAGCATAACTCTGTACTCATTAACAATAAATCTCTACTTCTTCTCCCCTCAGACTCTGCTATTTATTATTGTACTTATGTATTCATGACTTTGCCTTTGCTGGGTGTCTTCTAAAAGTGAAATCATAGAACATTCATTTATTTTTGCTTGGCATATTTCACTCAACATAAGTGAAACAGATCCAGAGTCAAGTGCTAATGAAGTCAAGATATCCTTTGTAGGTCGTGATGCTAACAAACTCATATTAGCGTCAACTAATAGAAAATACTCATTAGTCAAAATAACCACATTTCTCTAATTAAAATCTAAAACAAAGTGAGTTAGTTAGACCTTCTAAACTTAATAAGTAGTAAAATGACATCAGAGCAGAAATAAATATGTGGGTATGAAGTGAAAGAGACAGAGATATCACTTATGGCCATTAAGGTTCCAGATAATCAGGTGAAGGCCCATACTCAAAAGCATTGTTTTTTTTCACTCTAAATACTTTTATACTCTTTTCAGTATATATGGACAATAGACTGACCTAGTAAAAACTTTATTATTCTGAAATATTCTAATTGACTTTATCATTATTTTCCATAAAATTTGGCAAACGGAACAATACATTTCTAAATTTACTTTTTTTTTTTATTGTCTGGGATTCATTGAGGGAACAATAAGCTACGTTACACAGATTGCATTTTTTAGGTAAAGAACCTCTTGCAATAGTGTCTTGCACCCAAACGTTTGGCACACACTAAGGCCCCACCCCCTCCCTCCTTCCCTCTCTCTGTTCTTCCTTTCCCCACCGCTACCTCCTCCTATTTCTCTCTGCTCTCCCCTTCCCCCAACATGGTAACCTTAATTATCTTTAATAGTCCTCATATCAAAATTGAGTACATACTATTCATGCTTCTCCATTCTTGTGATGCTTTCTAAAAATAAGG